>NC_056733.1:290507311-290517311 GCF_019279795.1 Protopterus annectens
ACATTTTGTTGCCTTTATTTGTCTTTTGAAGTAACCTCTTGAAATAATCTGTATATGTTCATTATACTGATCACTACTGCAGCAGCCTTAATTGTATGGGTTATATCCTTTCACACATGCACGTACACATGTATTTAATTACATGCATATAGTGGCTTTTCATTCAGTAGTCTTAGTTGTATGGGTAATATCCTGCCAAGGATTTAACTGCAGGTCAACTTTAAAAACTTCAAGGCACCTACCATGCACCAAAAATGTCAGACAGCTTGAGCTGAGCTGACTGAATGAGCACCAAGCCCTTTATAATTTTACTGCTGCTGAAGAGTACAGTCCTCTGAGGCTTTCAAGGCTTTTAAGGCTTGACAGTCTGCTTGTGCTGTTCTTTTGCTAGATTTCATAAGTTCCCTTTGGGTAAGAAACTTCCATTTAATAATTGTGTTTATTAATGATACTTTCCTCTTCAGGAAAGTTATTTTAAAGCTAGGCATTTGTGTTTTAATGGACTGTCTCAAGACTGTACTGAACTTTTAAATGGGAGGGCTCTTTTTTTCTCTAAGTTTAAAAATTGTTTAAAGTAAATGAAAACCACTTTTTCTGAGGAGAAATTACATTGATTTTACTCTCTGGGGCTGGCAATGTTTTTCAGAATTCTTTTTCATGTGTTTGTCTGTGACAAAAGTGACTTTTAAAGTTTATACTTGCATTTGCTGCATGTTTTCTGTGGGAAAGAGGCACCGTTTTTGATTTGACCTTGGAACAGTCTCTCAGTCCCAGTGTCAGTCCTTCCAGCCACAAAAAGATAAAGTTAAAAAAACAGCCTTTGCCATCTCAGCAGGCTATCAATTTGCCTCAGTCCCAGGTGTATGACTCTGCTCTGACCATTAGATGTACCTCAGACAACATATCTTTTACCCTAGATCCCTCTGGTTTAGCACCTACAGCCAGTATGGACTGGAGGTTGGCCACATCCTCTGCAGCTGCTGGTATCCCCTTAGTGGGCAAGGGAGAGACACTCTTGTCAGTCCTGGAAGAGGGAACAGGGAAGGCTTTCCTGTTTCATCATAATATTTTGCCCATCCATAGTGTGTGTGTTCGTGCAAATTTGATTTTCAAAATTTTGAACCATCAGACTCGTATGTTAAGGTTTGTCCTGACAAATTAGAAAGTATGAGTAATGCTTTATCTGCAGTTTCTTCTTGGGAGATAAAATATGCTTTAAATAATTTAATTTCTTTTATTGTTCAAGCCAATACTCATTGTATACATTGTGTGTATGACTCTGTTGATACTTCTTGAAGGGCTATGGCCACTGGTACTATTTTTAGGGGAGTTGCATGGCTGCACTCTCAGAACCTTACAGATGTTGTTAAAAATTAGATTTTAAATTCTTGAGTAGATAGAGATTTAGTTTTTGGCCCCTCTGCTGCAGAGGTGATCAGAAAGTGTCATGAAAGGGGTAGTAAGCTGATCCAGGGAATTGCTAACAGTTTTCTGCCATCCTTTTCTGAATTTTCCAAGGGATTCCCTGACTCCTCATCCATTTTTGGTAAGAAACAAAATAAACAATCTCAACAAAATGCAGGTAAACAGATGTTTATGTAGAAATGACAAGGGGGTTTCAAGAAGGATTCTGGAAACTCCCAAAACCAAGGACAGTCCAATAAGTTAGAATGACTATTTAAGAGACTTTGTTTTCCCTCACACCCTGGCAGCCCCTTTTTTCTTCCAGAAAATCTGAATCTCTACTTTCTTCTTTAGTGACAGATAGTTTCAGGCAATTGGTTCTGAAGATTGTTCCTCAAGGTTACAGATGGCAATGGGAGTACATTCATCCTTTCCAGGGGCTAATTCTTCATCCACCAGACCAGAGTCTTGGGTTTCCAAGTGTCTTTCATCATATGTTGTTCCAGGGAGTGAACGAACCAGTTCCCCCTTCCCAGGTAGAAAGGTTTTATTCATGGATATTTTTAGTGCCAAAGAAAGAAAATGCTTCGAGACCAGTTCTAGATCTTTCTGTCTTTCTAAAACTTGCTTGTGATAGTGCCCAGATTCAAACTGAGGTCACTTCACAGCCTGTTACCTTTTCTTTATCATTCAAGTTTCCCAATGACACTAGATTTAAAAGATGTGTATTGCCACATTCCTATTCACCCAGACTACTGGTGGTTTTGTTTGTTTGGGTCACATTATGAGTTTTCTGCCTTACTCTCTGGACTATCTTCCTCACCAAGAGGGTTCACAAAGTGTCCAGCTTCAGTTGTAGCTCATTGCAGGCTACAGGTTATCCACCTTTTCCGTATTTAGATGACTTGCATATCTTTGCAGAGTCTTTTTCAAAGTGTCAGGAGTCTCTTGGTTGAGAGACCCCTTACATAGACAGAGATTTATTTATTTATTTTATTTTATTTGTATTTGTTGTTCCGGGTTAGAGCACTGATCTGCATGGGTGTTTTTCAGACTCAAAATAAAAATTAAACAATACAGTATCGCAGTAGCCAAATCAGATGGATAGAATATCCAAGACTTAAAAACTTAACACTTTATTAAAACTTGGTTAAGCGCTTTTATCCAAGAAATAAATGGACTTCATCAGAATCTGAAAAACACATGACAGGAACTATATAGTCTCATCAGACCATAACACATGCTTTTGGGAGACTTGATGTATTGTTTTGCAAATTTTAGCTGGGCCTGGATGTTTTTCTGTGTAAGAAAAAGCTTCCATTTTTCAACCCTACCCCATAGCCCAGACATATGGAGAATACGGGAGATTGTTGTCACATGTAGTACACAACCAGTACTTGCCAAAAATTCCTGCAGCTCCTTCAGTGTTGCTGTAGGTTTCTTGGCAACCTCCCTGTCCAGTTTTCATCTTGTCTATTCAACAATTTTGGAGAGACATCCAGTTCTTTGCAACATCACTGTTGTCCCATATTTTCTCCACTTTTTGAAGACTGTCTTCACTGTGTTCCATGGTACATCCAATGCTGTGGAAATTTTTTTGTACCCTGCTCCTGACTGATACCTTTCAATAATGAGATCCCTTTGATGCTTTGTAAGCTGTCTGTGAACCATGGCTTTTGCTGTAGCAGGTAACTGAGTAAATCTCAGGAAAATCCTACTAGGACAGCTGAACTTTATATGGGGTTAATCAGAGTCTCTTTAATTGATGGCAGGTGTGTACCCAAGAAGACTGAATGCTGTAATTAAACCAAAAGGTGCTTCAACAAATTATTAGTTTAAGGGTGTACACACTTTGCAGTCAGCTTAGTGTACATTTTTTATTTTTTTCCCCCTAACCGATTTGTTTGTTTTTCAGTTGAATTGTACAGGTTATAGGTCACATTAAAGGTGGGAAAAGTTTTGAAATTATTTATTGTGTTCTCATTTTTTTATATCACAAAAACCTTGCATTTTAATAGGGGTGTTTAAGAAGAAAGAGGTAATTGGGAACATATTTTCTGAGAGTGTAATGAGTTGTCAGACTTTAAAGATGCCCTGCAGACTTCTGTGTTAGAGATACTGGGTGAGCAAACTGGTCTAACTATGGAAATTATTTATTTATTTGTTTATTTATTCAGCTATGATACAGAATTTGAATTGTCTAGACGTAGTAAGGCCTTGCTAAGTCTAATTATGGTGGCTACTAAAAAAGCAATTACTAGCAAAGGCAAATCAAAGTCTAAAACAACTTTACTAGAAGTAGTGAATATAGTAACAGAGAAAAAAGGACTGGAATTGGGATCTTTAGAAAAGGGTAGGAGCAAATTGCATAGGAAAAAATGGGAATTGTGGGAACTATACATGCAGAGGAGGAACAAGGTTTTAAAGAAGACAGGGTTTGAATGAGCTATGTAATGCTTTACTTATAATAACTGGATAGATTATAAGTAATGTATAATGTCTGCGACTACAATTATGTCAATATGGATTGTTTTCTTTATATAAATGTTTGATTGCCTATGTCATATGTGATAATTTAATAAAGATGTTTCTTGTTTAATAAAAAATAAGTCATCATGTTTTATAGCAGAGTTGTTCACCAAAATATGAAAAAGTATTATAAATTTCATAACGTGTCATAAATAAAATGTAATATCTGTACATGTGTGCAGCATACAGTTACCATTCTTTCATCATGTTGTAATTACTGAAACCACCTTAAAATGAGGTATTTTCCCTAGCAGAGTTCATAGGTTCATAGGTTCATACTAGGCTATCTGCCCAAGGGCATTTATAAGCCTAGCCCATAGTTATTTGGCTTTCGCCACCCCTTTAGTTTGAATAAAACTATGCCTATTATTTTGCTGTGCCTCTGTCAAGCAGTGACACTGAAGTAATCCCTGGGGTATATCTGCGATCCCCCATCCATTGGTCAAGATTCCTCTTGAACAAGGCCAGCGAGGTGCTCTGCCTCACATGTACCGGGATTTTGTTCCACAGCATAGGGAGTCTCTGGGTGATGAATCTGTCCCTCCAGCATGTTCTATTAATAACCGTGTCAAGGTTTAAGTCTCCCGCCCTTGTGGTTCTGAGGGATCTAGATTTTTGAGGTGAAGCATATTCATCAAATCAGGGTTTGACATGGCCTTATATGTCAGGCACAGGTCACCTCTGAGCAAGCGGTATGAGACTGAATAGAGCTGGAGTTCTTTCAGTCGGGCAGCATAAGACATATTTTTGAGACCCTTTATCCTTTTGGTGAGGAACTTTTGGGGCCTTTCCAGCTGCTGCAGGTGTCTGGTCAGATACATTCCGAATGGGGCATTGTACTCAATCATAGGTCTAATGAGTGATGAGTACAGGGGGGCGATGACCTCCCTTGATCTAGATGTGAATCCCTTCATGATCAGGTGGGCAATGTAGAAGGTTTTCCTAACTACTTTAGCAACATGAGTGTCAACATGAGTTATTCAGCAAGATATGAAAAAATATCATAAACTTCATAACCTGTCATACCTGTACAGCATACAGTTATGGTTCTTTCACCAAGTTGTAAATACTGAAACTGTCCTTAAAATAATATCTTACTCAGTATGTTAACATGTTCCTTAGCAGACTTATACACCCACATATGAAAAAATATCATAAATTTCATAACCTAAGTTATAAATAAAATTTAATATCTGTACATGCATGCAACATACAGTTACACTTTGTTTCACCATGATGTTCTTCATATTTCACTGTTGCAGTCATCACATTTGGGTTATCTGCCTGCAGGTAGCCCTCAGCCAGCCTGAATACCAGAGTCTTGGGATTTTTGCGTCAGATGCTGTTGCTTCTTCCATGACGTCAGGTCGTCAGGAGTATAAAATATTCAGCCGACGCCATTACATCAGTCTTTCTTGCCATTTGGTGCCCAAAGCAGAAGCAGTTCGCAAGTGCCGGTCTCCTGAAGTTTTCGTTTTTGAGTTTCAGACCTGAAGTCTTCAAAAAGATAAGTACCCTGTTGGGGATCCTTTTTTCTTGCTCTAACCGATGTCAGAAAAAATCAACAGTTGTCTTGCCTGTGGAAAGCAAATACCTCATAGAGATTTTCATTCTTACTGTGTCACCTGTTTAGGCCCAGACCCCGATGTCCCTCACTGTCAGTTTTGTGCCTTATTCAATGCCCAAACTATTCATCGTCGGGCTATTTTTGTAGCTAAATACTTTCGTTCTCATTCTCCATACTCTGAAATGGCTTTGTTAAGCCATCCGACTACCGATCTTCTGAAAAAACATAAGGATAAAGACAGAGACAGTCTGCATAGGTCCAAAACTGCCGACGGTGCTTCCGTTAAGATAGTCGCCAGTCTGCCATTACTGAGTGAAGCATTTTCGCAGCCCCTGATACCCGCTTCTACAGATTCGCAGGCCTCTGCTGAGACCCATTCAGGGTCCAGTATGCCGCGAGATGCTTCTTCGACTATGGAACCTACGGATGTCTCTACCTTGGATGGGTCCAGAGCCGCTGTGGAAGCATCGGCTTCTGAGGGTGTATTCAGGCCTAGGGATTTTCATATCAAACCGGCGACTTTGTTTCAAGCTAAAAATACCGAATTCCTCAGGCCTAAAGTTCGCACTACGCCTAGAAAACTGACGACCAAAGCGCATTCTTATCCTCACATGCCTTAAAAACAAATGATTAGAATGACTGAAGCCCTTATTACCTTAATTAGGGGAAGCCAGCCTTCCATCTCTAAGAGACCTATAACTGATTTTCTTCTGATTATTCTGATCAGGAATCTGATGTCTCTATTCCTTCTGACTACCAGGATTTACTCTTATCTACTTATGAGGATTCTGATGCAGAGGATTCCATTCCCTCTGCTTCCCCTCTAGAAGATCTTTCTTTTGGTGAAACGATGCATACCCTTAGGGAACATTTCCGGTGGGAAAGCCAGGACTGTTCGCAGTCCAAAAAGAGACTTAGGGAATTCTTATACCTGCCTCAGCACAGGCCTCTAGCTATCCCTCCTGTTCTGGAAATTGTAGATGATGTTGTCTTGGAATCCAGCCTTACCCCAGACACCCTGCTTCCAGCTCCAAGGAAACCTGACAGGCACTACAGAGTACCTGACTCTCACAAAGTCCTCTTCAAGAATCCTACTGCGGATCCAGAAACCATTTCCCAAGGACCGAAGAGGATTAAGGCTACTAGTGCCAAAAATCCTTCCCCTTCTGACAGGGATTCTAGGTCTTTAGACAGATGAGGTAAGAAGGTATACACCTCTGCTACTCTGGCCATTAGGGCTTTAAATTGCCAGTTTCATATGTTAAAGTATCAGCAACATATTATGGGACTAATTAAACAGAAAATTATGTTGGTGCCTGACTGTGCTGAACACAAAGATTTACAAGAGTTAATGCATTCTGCTGACCAAGTTGGTAAACATACTTTGTAATGTGGTTTTGATGCTTTAGAAGCATCTTGCAGGGCTGCTGTCACTGGGTCTGTACTTAGAAGGCATGCTTTGCTTAAGGAACAAAATTTGCCAGATCATGTTAAAGCCAAACTACTGGATGCACCCTTAAGCCAAGTGCACCTTTTTGGCAACAAAGCAGAAGAAGTTCTTAAAAGAATGGAGGAAAAGGAAACATCTATGCAAACTGTTAAAGATTTCTTATAAGTACAGCCACCTAGATTTAGTAGGCATTGGCCTTCAAAGAACTGGTCCTTTCCAGTCCAAACCCAGGAGCAGCAGACCACCAAGAATTCATTCTCAGACTATGCACAGATCTAAGCAGTGGGGGGCTCCCGCTCCCAAAGCAGGGAGTAGTAAGCCACCCCCCTATGGAAAAATTGCACAATGACTTAAACTTAAGTCTTCCAAGCCTTGCTCAACTACTTGCACCTTTAGGAGGAAAGCTCGCCCTGCATGCAAAAAACAGGGAATTCATTACCCAAAACAAATAGGTTTAAACATAGTTTCCCTGGGATACAGATTGCACTTCCACTCTCTCCCACCCCCAAGTGAATGGCCAGATCTCCCCCCAAACCAGTGGGCAGAGGCCCAAAAACAAGTGCTCTCTCTCTCCTCAACATCAAGGCTGTTCAATCTGTCCCAGCAGAACATAGGGGACAAGGTTTATATTCAAGACTGTTCCTGGTTCCCAGAAAAGAAAACTCCTGGCATCCTATCCTGGACCTGTTTATCCTCAACACCTTTCTGGTGGTTCCAAAATTCAAAATGCTAACTCTTCAACAGCTTCTTCCCATGCTAGCCAAGGATGCCTGGCTGGCAACCCTAGATTTAAAAGAAGCTTATCTGCACATTCCAATTAGGGAATCCTGCAGGAAATACCAATGCTTCAGGGCAGGCTACATGCATTATCTGGTCTCTTCACTTCCCTTTGGCTTATCTACTGCACCCAGGGTATTCACAAAGAGCTTAGCTCCAGCCATTGCATTTTGCAGGCAGAGAAATATTCAGATTTACCCATATTTGGACGATTGTCTGATTCAGGCAGAGACTCCGGACTTGCTATTACAGCACCTGGCATTTGTAAAGAGACTTCTAACTTCACTGGGATACACCATCAACGGGAAGAAATCACACCTATTACCCTGCCAACAGATTGTATTCCTGGGAGCAAGCTTGAACACAACTTCCCAGATGGCATTCCTCACTACAGAGAAACAAGTTTATTTGACAACCTACTTCAACCTACTGGCCACCAAAACCCAGCTATCTGCAAGGAAAATCCTGCAAGCCGTGGGGTTCATGGCCTCTTGCATCTTGCTTATTCCATATGCAAGACAGCATATTAGGAAACTTCAATGGTATCTAAAAAGTCTACGGTGTCAACATTCTCAGGACCTGGAAAGAATGATTCCAATCCTTCCTTGCCTAAGGGCAGAGTTTCTTTGGTGGGCAGAGGCCTGCTACCACAACAAGGGACTTCCTTTCACTCTACCCCCTGCCTCCCAAACCCTAACAACAGACGCATCAGATTATGCATGGGGGGGCTCACATGGCAGAGCAGTGCATTCAGGGCAAATGGAACCCAATACAGATGCACCTACATATCAATCAAAAAGAAATGTTAGCTGTACAGAATGCCCTGACAGCCTTCAAAGACCTTATTATGCCAGGACAACTATTGGTAAAGACAGACAACACCACACTTATGTGGTACATAAACAAGCAGGGGGGATCCCATTCCTACCCACTCTGCAAACTAGCCATGGCTCTCTGGAACACAACCAAGTCAACCTACAAGCTCAATTCCTGCCGGGCAAGCTAAATTCACTGGCAGATGACTTAAGCAGAAATCCCATGGATCCACACAAATGGAAACTGGAACCCAAAATATTCAAGCTCTTGAGGAACAAATGGGTGACTCCAGAGGTAGACCTGTTTGCCTCCCCTCAGAACTACCAACTGAACAAATACTGCACCAGAACTCCCCACAGTCAAGCATGGAAAGTGGATGCCCTGTCCTTCACCTGGGAAGGCCTCTCAGTTTATGCCTTCCCCCCTCTGCCTCTCCTCTCGAAGGTTCTTTTAAAGATCAAACAGGACAAGCCAAGGGCAGTACTGATTGCACCAGACTGGCCACGCCAGCACTGGTACCCCCTTCTATGCAGTCTGACAGTACTACAACCATGGCACCTGCCTCAGACCCCTTCCCTGCTGTCCCAGCAGGTGGGCCAGATTCTGCACCCTCAGCTTCAAACCCTGAACCTTGCAGCCTGGCTAATTCCCTGAGCTCACCTCTAACAACCCTCAGTAAGCAGATGCTGGATGTCATTCTCTAGGCAAGGAGGCCTAGTACTAGAAAATCCGATTCAGAAAAGTGGAAAAGATACTGTTCATGGAGCCAGTCTCAGGGGATGGACACAATGGTGCCCAGCTTACCTCATATTCTAGAGTATTTAACAGAAATGCTCCACAAGGGCCTATCTTTCTCTTCAATTAAGATTCATGCCTCAGTCATATCAGCTCATTATAATACTGAGCCACCCCTTTTCTCTCATCCACTGCTAAAACAATTCCTTAGAGGGGCCAAAAATTTAAGACGCCCCCAGGAGAGCCCCCACTCCAGCTTGGGATCTTAACTTTGTGTTGGAAAAGCTTACTCTTCCCCCCTTTGAACCAGCTGCTACAGCAGAATTGAAATTCCTTTTTTGGAAAACAGCCTTTCTTCTAGCCATCACTTCTGCAAAAAAGGTGTCTGAACTGCAGGCCCTTATGGCAGTGGAACTCCTCATTATCCTCCATGTGGACAGGGTTTCCCTCAGGATTAATCCATCATTTAAGCCCAAGGTAGTGTCTAGTGTGGCTCTGAATCAGGCCATTCATTTGCCTACTTTTTTCCCCTAATCCCCAGAATAAGGGGGAAAGGATACTGAATTCCCTGGATGTGCACAGACAGCTTAGACTCTATTTGGACAGAACTAAGCCTCTCAGAGAATCTGACCAGTTGCTAGTCAGCTTTGCTGCAGGGGCAGAGGGGAAGGCCATTTCGAAGAAAACCATTTCCAAATGGATAGCACATTGCATCCATTTCT
>NC_056733.1:290519811-290552311 GCF_019279795.1 Protopterus annectens
CTTTTCCAGAAGGGAAAGTGATAGAAGAGCCACACACAGTGTACTTGAGAAAAGAAAAAGCCTTACCTCTGCTTTTTCTTTTTGCATGTGTCCTTTCAGGAACTGAAATAAGGTATCACAATGGTAAATTCACCTAATATCTTTTGCCTTGACCTAAATACTTTGCCTCAAGAGAGAGTGACAGAGGTCCACAGAAAGGGTACATGTAAAGAGAAAAATCAGGGTAAAGACCGTCACTGCACTGATGAACCCAGGACAGGCATAAGGCTTCAGTGACACTTGAAGGCATCTGAAGTGTCCAATACCTGTGCTGGCTGCCCAGTCAGACTGCTGAGACTGGCACTGTCTCATGTATTCCTTAAGTGTCAGCAGCCTGCCTTACCTCTTTTTTTCCATTTCCATGTGTCCTTTCAAGAATGGACAGAAGGAATCACAGTGGGAAACTGACCTAAAAACTTTTCCAGAAGGGAAATTGGCAGGCGAGCTATGTGAAGGGCACACTTAAAAAGAAAAAAAATACTAGCCTATACTTTTCCTGTTTCCATGTGTACTTTCTGGAATGGAAATAAGGAATCACAGGGGTAAACTGACATAACTTGTCTTCCCTGACCTAAATATTGTCTGTGAAGGGAGGATGATAGGAGAACTGCACAAAGGGTACACATGAAAAGAAAAAAATATATCTCTGCTTTTTATATTTACATTTGTCCTTTCAGGAATGGAAATAAGAAATCACAAGGGGGGAGCTGACATAACATGTCTTGCTGGACCTAAATACTTTTCTTCTGGAGGTAGAGTGACAGGAGAGCTATGCAAAATGCACATGTGAAAAGAAAAAGCCTTTCCTTGCTTTTCTGTTTGCATGTGTCCCATGTTGTTGTGACCTAGTTACACCATATATATCCAGGAAAGCAGCACAATAGGACTGAGCTGAAGAGACTCCAGGTACCCTACTACAACCCTGGACAATCCTAAGATGCATGGTGTTTAGTTATGATTACATAAGATTATTTCTGCCATGCCATGCATACTGTGCATTTTCTGCTGTCAGCAATCTGCCAGACCTCTGTGGCCATGGTACTCACCAAAGCATTCAACACATGTGTTGATCTTGCAG
This sequence comes from Protopterus annectens, assembly GCF_019279795.1. Classification (NCBI taxonomy): domain Eukaryota; kingdom Metazoa; phylum Chordata; order Ceratodontiformes; family Protopteridae; genus Protopterus; species Protopterus annectens. Next base: position 290,520,929 of record NC_056733.1, read on the forward strand.
GTTAGGCATCCTCATGATGGCTCAGCACATTTACCCTGGCTGGCATAGTTTCTGTGTCTTGATTTCTGACATTTCACTAGGAAATGTAACTGCCAAAGAGGTGTAGACCTAGGTTCCTTCAAAATTGTACCTGTGTTGCAGGAATAATGCATCCAGTGGATGACTCCAGTGGTTGTGTCTTTCCAGTGTACACCTGGAATTTACATAGTTATCCATTGTGAGAGTCTGCCAGCAACCATATCTTAATGCCATACCTCTCTGGCTTACGAGGCATAAACTGCCTAAATGGCAAACACCCACAGAAGCCGACCATAGCATCATGTATTGCAACCTTGTGATGCACATTGTACTTTGCCCTGCATGCATGAAATGCAGCATCCTGTATGGGCCGTACATGGTGCGGCTTGTCATGACCCACGCAGCCCTGAGATAGCCTCAAGCAGTTGTTGTTGCAGTGAAAATACTGCTGAATTTTTTCAGACCAGTCTCAGGTCATGTACCTTGGTATTAGAAAGTGACCATATACATGGTGTTTTTCCTAGTACTGGGCCTGGCACATTTTCGATTGGGATGTCCTGCATGGTTCATAGATGGCATTCTATGACCATTTGCAGGTACCAACTGTATTGCATGCACTTGGAAGTGAAATACCAGCAGACATTCCCTGCTTAATGAAGAGCAAATTTGATTCAGATATAGTGGATTTTCTCCATCCCCATCCACATATTCCAGACTGCTCTGCACAGTAGGAGGTACATCATCTTCATTGTCAGCACTTGAATTAACATGGACTATTGAGTAATTTATAGGTCTGTCAGTGGTACCCTGTCCATTCTTGAACACAGATAGAGGCAATTCATCCTCTGTGTGTGCACCAGCATTGCTAGGGAGTGCAAGTGGCACCTTATCCTAACTTTTGTGGTCAGTTTCACCATCACTTGTCAGGTCTGCTATGGCATACTGCAGTGGTCTTTCTGGAATTGCTGAGACAGGGGAATCATCCTTATCACTGGTAATGGCTTTCTCACAAAAACATGCTAGTGGAATATCATCATTTGTATTGTATTCTGTGTCTTCACTCTGGTTTGCATTGTGTTGTGGTAAGAAGTCCACATCCATATCTGAGCTACATTAAAGTCAGTTTCCTCTCCCAACAAATAGATCTTGATAGAGTTCGCCAAACGTATGGCATCTTTGTTGAGTGATGTCAAGACAGGTTGCCTTACACTTGAACTTACAGCTGAAAAACACAACAGCGTAGAATAACATAATGTTACCTGCAGAGAGCCATTTCAAAAGCAGCGCAGCAGAACATTAACTAGTAAGTATATCGTACAGGAAACTATTACATAGTTCAGTTAAATCTCACTTAACTGGCACACATGGGGATTGGTAAATACTGCTTAAGTGTAGTTTCCGGTTGCTTGAGAGCTGCTTTATGATTTTTTTGATTGGATCATATACCGGCAAATAAGCCAATCAAAAATCACAAATTGGAGCTTCTTCTGTTCAATGCAGAAGAGCCCGCTGCTCCGCAGTGAACAGAAGAGGCTCCGCTTTGTGATTTTTGATTGGATCGTATAATGGCATATGAGCCAATCAAAATTGCTGGTTGCTTGGGAGTGCCAGTTGCTTGAGTCCCAGCTAACAGAGACTACTGTAAGATGCTCACTTGCAATAATTCAAAAAATATGAGGCATGCAACCTAGGTTATTTATTACCTAATCATGTTCCATTTCAGTTTTTTCCATATATAATTGAAACAAGACATAGCTAATCAATAGATCCATTTATCACTCTCTCTTACAATAAAACAAAGAGACAAAAAAAATAAAAATTCTGCATGATTCCATGCTGGCAGAAATCAATGTCTGGTATGCACATTCATCAATGTGATAACAATCTTTAGTAATGTGAATAACAGTGGCAGCTGGTGAGGCTTTTTCCTGACAAGTGATAATGACTCTGGTGTTGCAGTATAACTGTACATATTGTAAAGACACTACAAATGTGGTAATGACTTGTATTTGACTACATCAAGGGTCTGCATTTTCAGACAGAGGCAATAATTGCTGTACATAACCTATAGAGCAGACACATTTCAGGTGCAGGTGTACAATAACAAGAAGTCATTATCAGCTGTCAGGAAAAGGCCTGAGTAATTCAGTAAGAGAACAATTTGATATTACTGGACCTTGTACCTAGAAGACAACTGAAAGAAAATTAAGTAACATTATTTATGTCACCGAGACTTGTACAAATAAAAGTAGCAATAACATTTATACCCCTGAACCTTTCCCCTGATCCAAACTGTAAATAGAAATGTCAGAGGTAGAAATATTTCCCAAAATATCAGGTTGATCAATGCCGGGGGTATAGTATAAGTAATAATAGTAACATTTATCTCACTAAAGAATGAACAGTTCCTCTCACTGAATTGTTACATAGATGAGATAAGTCAGAAATATTGCCCTGCATATCTGATTGACCACTGCTAGGGAGATTGTAAAAGTAATAACACTTAAATCTTCAAACCATTCCTCTCATCTGAATTGTTCAGACAAATGAAAGTCAGTAATATTTCCCAAAATATATGGCTGATCAATGCCAGGAGTACTGGATAAGTAATAATAACATTTGTCCCACTGAACAATTCCTCTCAACAGAATTGTCCACATAAATGACAAAATCAGAAACGTTGTCCTACATATCCGGATGACCACTGCTGGGGATATAGCAAAAGTAATAACACATTAAGTCAGAAATATTTCCAAAAATATCTGGTTGATCAATACCAGGGGTATTTCACTAACACACAGCCCATTCTGAAAAGCACAACTTCCTCTACTCATCTTCAAACATTCAGGCCTTAGCTGCCTGGCATGTTTCCTGCTTATTTGTTCCCTAGTAAAACATGACATTAGTTATGATGCAGTATGAGTCCATAATATGCCCACCTATGCCCCCACTACTTTTGAACTGGGAGCAGTTTTTTCGTTGCCACAATGGTGGACACAAGAATTAGGAAGACTGGAATTCACACTGAATTACCTTGGTCTTCATTCATTTCCCATCTCAGTCTAAACCTCCTCCTTACACTTCCTCCATGTAAAGCTGAGTAAACTCCTGCAACTTCTTCCACCTCCCTCGTGCATGGATTTACAAACTCCTGCAAAGTATTTTTTAATTTTTCCTTCTATTGCCTTTTGTTGTTCTGCTCATCCACATTCCTGCTTTCTTAGGCTAATTTCTGTACTACAGCAATGGATGATTTTATATTGAATTTGTGTCTCTTTCTGTATCAGTGCCTCACACTTACTTTCTTATCAGACTCTTCTTGGATTGCTTTGAATTCATCACTGAGCTTGCTCATTATCCCATGTCATTTGATATGTTATCTATCTGGTTCTTACATAAACAATAATCCTTTAGTGACTTTTATCTCATTTTATTTGTTCCTGACTGCAACTTGTGTGTTTGGCTATCTAGCAGAATCCGTTGGTACCCTTCTCTTTGTTTTTCTATTTTTTTCCCATTTCATTGCATTCTGTCCCACTTCAAGTTGCCATTCTTCTCCCTTCTCTTTCTTTCTCTTCCTCCACATGCTGACAACAGAGATTGTCTTACTACTTCTGTCTGCAGTACATTTCCTGTATCTTTATTCTTAACTACTGGTTAGTATAACTGCTCTGGTCTTTCTCATTGCTAGAGAATGTATACTACTTTCTGAATTTATGTGATTCTCTCCACGTGTCTACTCAGTTAATCCAAGTCTCCCCTTTTGGCAGCAGTCATCCTCTGTCCTATGAACATGCCTGCCCACAGCCTCTATAATAAATTAACCGCATTCCACATCTAATTATCTGAAATATGACTGGGTTGGAGGGCTTGCTTCTTGTCCCCACAAAAAATGGGCCAAATGGGTGCTGGCAGTGAAGCCATTGGGCTCGACCCCCCCCCCCCCACCAGGATGGCAAAAAAAAAATTAAAGTCTGATGAATGCATCCAACACATAGTTCACAGCAGTTCATAAATATATTAGGAATTTAAGCTTACTGTATGGAGTGAAGCCTTACTGTATAGATTACACCTCCATAATGAAACTCATTCTCTTCTTACTGCTAAACATTGATATGCCTCTATAAACCTCACAAGTTGTCATACTGCTCAGACAAAAAAAAGCAGCGCTACAAGCAAAAGATAAATTTACTCTCTCACCCTCCTCTATAGAGCATACTACTGCACTATACTTAGAAACATTAGCTGGTTAGAATCACCACATATCCTAAACTCACTCCTACCTGAAAATGGCCCAAAATAAACTACTCTTCCCACACATACCCAGCTAAGCAAACCCTACTGGAATGGTATATCCGTCAAAGAGAACTAAGGTCTTTGCCACAGAAACTTTTTACTATGTCATTGAATAATAATGATTACTCTATGTAGTGCATATAGCAAAAATATGAAATTCCTTGCCTTTTGCCATTAGGCAAAACCACAGTCCCGATCAGTTATACTATGTGTTTCTTTTTCCTATTGTACAGTCAAACTCTGTTTCTAAATTGCAAACTGTACAAATTTGTGGCAGCAGAGGACAGTGCAAACTAAAGCATTATGGGGTGTGGTCATCTTTACTGCATAGCAGTAGTAAATAAGTGAAATGCCTGTTCAATATTCAGACTGAGGGAACACTATGTGCTCTGCCAGCACACTCACATTTCTGTGTTTAGAAAAAGATGAGCTTGTTCAGAAGGTTTGTCTATGATCTAGCTATCTCTATGTCGCTCCATGTTTCCTCACAAACAGGCAATGATAGCTGTCTGTGTTACTTTCTAATGCTGTTACACAAAGGTAAAAAAGTGGAAAAAAATCAATTCTCTTTCCCACTTCTTTTTGCTGCTTAAGGCAGTCTGGGTTAATTCCTCCAAAGGAGATATGAATTCCTCCACGAGCAACCCTGTTTTCTGACACAGAGAAAATACTGGATTATCCTTTCAAACCTTAATGTGTTAACTTTGAAGTTTTCAGACTGCAACCCAAATCTTACCTTGATCTTTTCTCTTCAGTGTGAATAGAAAATTTCTCAGCTGGTTTTAGCTGCACCTCTGGCAGCTGTACTTCAAAGACCTTCAATTGGTGACTGTCGGTGATCTTGTTTGGGGGTGGCTCCTGTCCGCTTCTTGAAGTATATGTCTGGCAGTTCTCTTTACAGACCTTGACTCCAGCCATTAGAGCAGTCTCTCTAATTGCTCAGTTTCAATTTGGGATCCAGTAGCAATCTCGGTAAATTCTTCAAATGTCTGCAAAAAGAAAAGAGATTTTGCTGCTACGGGACCCTCTTATTTATTGTAACAGGAACAAAGAATCCTTAGGCCTGAAGGCTGAGGTGTTATGCAAGTGGTGGTTTGGATTGCAAGAATCCAATTGGCTGCCACCACTTGCTTTTAACTCTGGAGCTTGTAAAGGAATTGGGCTGCAAAATGGTGGTGATAAGTGATTTCTGAAACAGCATAAGACAGAATAACTAAGACTGAAATGATTTTCAAAAGGATGTTTATCATAATAGAATGGGGGGAAATAGTAGTTACTTTCATCTGTATTGTTATATTAAGTACATTGATCAGATAAATGGCTTGCTATTGATGATTGCAAAGAACAGGGTGCACAGCAAGCTGCTTTTCTAAAAAAATTGTGTTTAAGCATGTTGTAGTTCCACTATGAAAACAAAGTTAAGAAGGTAATTGATAAAATTCAAATTACTTTTTAAACTTAGTTTTCAAAAGTGGAGCTAACATAAGACTGTAAAGATCTTTGCACTTGTAGAAGGCACTTGAGTGTGACATCATAAGATTATTACCACCTCAGTGAGAGCTCGGATGTAAGCACAGAGATGCCCTATGATAGTAATCGGGGGTAATGAGTTAAGCCAAACTATCCATATCCTATTTTTGTTTCTGAACCCAAAAATGAGGGAGAAAGGATACTCCACACCTTGTATGTCCACAGACAACTCCGGTACTATCTTGATAGAACTTGATAGAACTAAATCTTTCAGATGTTAGGATCAATTGTTCATTTCTTTAGAAGATAAGAAGAAGGGACAACTTGTGTCAAAACAGACTATTTCCAAATGGGGACTAAGAGCCTTTAAAAGTCCCTCCACTCCTTTTGATATGTCTGATGAAAGGGATGTGCAATTTTCTAAGAAATGGTTATTGGCAGCTCATCATTGTACTTTAGAATGGATTTCCATTCTATTAGAAAGAGATCGTGTGAAACAAAACAAGCTTAAGGAAGACATTAAAGCTGCCTATAATGACTTATCTAAAAGACTTACATCTATGCAGTTTGACAAGTTTTTAGCAGATGCAAATATTGGTCTAGATAAATATGAAAAAGAACTCATTGATCGGAAATGCACAAAACTGAAAAGAGATCTAAAAGACTATCAAGGTAATTGTGCCTTTTTATGGCAAAAACCAACACATTTTCATCGTAATGAAGGCTCTGGCCCCTTTAAGAAATCACCAGCTCCTTCTAGGAGTGTGTCTTTTGCTTCAGATGTTTTGGGCATTTCCTCTAATGGTGGAGGTGAAGGAGAGAATTTTCCAGCGTTACCAGCAGCTCAAAATCCATCTAGATTAACCTCAGATTTTCGGAGAGGGAACCAACAGTTTCAGGAAGAGCAGAGAGAGCAAAGTGAGCGGAAGAGAGGAAGATTTCAGTCTGGGAACTTTAACAATCGAGAAGGACACAGTTTCAATGATAACAAGAGAAGCAAATGGTATTAGTGTGACTGTAAATAATGTTGTGCAAGATATTCTTGACAGTTCTGTGTCTTTTTTTACAAAGAAGTGGGTGAAACAATCCATGTAGCTGCTGCATCTGAGTGAAAAAAAATGTCTATTGTTCATAACATTTCTGGTGTGTCTTTATCTGTAGATCAGATGAATGTTTTGAATTATGGTCTTAAATATATACCCACAGTGCTGCCTCGGTTACATGAATTAAAGTGTGTTATTTTTAAACTGTGTAGGAAGAAACATTTAATATATTTTTTTGCTAATAACCAGTATAAAGAAGGTGATGGTAGTTGGTTAGAATCTGATAGTTTGGAGAATAGTTTTTATTCTTGTGTATCTGATCCCTGAGGAATGCTTTGATTATGCAAGTGACTATAATGCCTATAGTTTGTTAAAAACTGATAAAACAATGAGCAAAAGTGATTTTATTCCTCCATACCAACATTAACATATAAAATGTTTTTCTCAAATGTTGAATTTTGCTGTAGAAAATGCTTTTTGTGATTTTATGCAGTATAAGCATAAGTTGGTATTTAACTTGAATAAGAAGGAATGGAAGGAACTACAGGCATTAGCGAATAATGAACATCTTATTATTAAACCATCTGATAGAGGTGGTAAGATAGTGGTGATGAATGTTGCTCAATATTATAAAACGTGTATGACACATTTAGATGATATCAATACCTATGTTAAGAGTAATACAAATGAATATATTAAGGCTATGAATGACTTTGACACCCTTATATCTGAGGGAGTTAGGTTAAAATATTTTTCACAAAATGACAAAGATAAAAAGTTTAATACTGATAGCAGTTAGTTGGCTTTATTTTACTGTCTTCCAAAAATTCATAAAAGTGGGGTTGACTCACCTGGTAGGCCTATTGTATCTGCTCAAGAATATTTTTTATCTAAGATTGGGAAATTTTTGCATGAATATTTATTCCCTTATGTAATAAAGTTACCTAGTTATATTAGGGATAGTTTTGATTTTTTGGAAAAATTATCTAAAATACAATGGAGTGTAGATATGTTTTTTTATAAGTGTTGATGTTAGTTTGTATACTAACATACAGTGTCAGTTTGGACTAGAAGCAGTAAAATATTTTTGGGTGATAGTCCAGTAACGTATTATATTATTGAAATATTGGAATTTTGTTTGAATAATAATTTTTTTATGTTTAATGAACAATTATACAGACAAATCAAGGGCACTGCCATGGGGGCATCTTTTGCCCCCATGTATACCAACCTGATGATGGATTTGTATGAGTTAGAATGGTTATATCATATAGATTTTTTTTTAAAATTATGTAGTTAGTTATTTTCGTTTTATAGATGATCTTGTTTTTATTTGTAAAGGTGGGATATCTTGTGTTGGTCAGTTTATAGAAGTTATGCAACATAATAGATTTGGACTTTCCTTTAATGGCATACAGGTGGGCAAAGATATAACTTTTTTAGACATACATCTGATTTTGGAGGGCAACAATATCTTACGTACGTCTGTGCATAGAAAAGTTGCTGATAGTAATCAGTATTTGATGGGGACTAGCTGTTATCCAGTTCATACTTTGGTCTTCTTGCCCTATGGGGAATGTATGAGACTTAGACGGCTATGTAATACTGACATCTTTAAAGAAATTAGTGTGACTAGTGAGATGTTTAGATTGAGGGGCTATAGTGAAGCTAGTATTCAAACAGCTATAGATAAGGTTATTAATGAACAACATAAAGTTGGTATTTATAAGTATGGAAGTAAGGGGCATAAGTTAGATGTTAGAAATCAAGAGAATAGACTAGTTTATTTTGTCTCTACATATAGTGTTTTCAGTGATGTTTTAATAGATATTGTTAAACACTACTGTAATTTTTTGTTTAGATCAATGGACCTAAAAAATGTATTGTCTAGGTCTTTAGGCATCTCATTTCGTAGAGGTAGGAATTTAAAATATATTTTGGTACATAATAAATTTAAATATCCCACTGAGACATTACAATATAGGACCATGCAGAAATTAGGAACTTCACCCCGTGGTCTTTGCAATGTATGTCATTATATTGTTCCAACTTTTAAGTATATAAATAGCCATGTATTTGAGGTTAAAAATATATATAGCTATAATACTGAAAGTATTATTTATGCATTGAAATGTCCGTGTAACCTTGTATATGTAGGAGAAAGTAAAAGGAAGTTTAAAACTAGACTGTAGGAGCATGTCAGGAATATTATAAATAATAAAGAAGATAGCCCTGTTGCTAAACATTTTATGCAGGTTCACAATTCTAATCCAAATGGGTTACAAGCCTCTATCTTAGAACATATTATGAAGGGTGTATTTTTTGATGATTTGTATAAAAAGAAGTTGTTATATAAAGAAAGTATTTTTATTTTGAAATATGACACTTTATATCCTCAGGGTCTGAATGTGGAATGTAACTGGAGGCTTCTTATTTGATGAGAAAGTAGTATTAAGAATTTTTTAATGTTTATTGATTAATTGGTTTAGGCTGCTTGTTTAATTGGTAGATGTATTAGGGTTTATAAATTGTGTAAGTTATGTGATGTTTTATACTCCTTGAAGGCGGTTGCCGAAGCACTAGAGGTGCAGTAAACTGGTGTTTTAAGTGGATTCTTTGTCTGTGGTCTTCAGTTTATCTTTTCTTTTTGGTTCGTGCAGTATTTCCAAATGGTTGTCTGAGGCTACTACATTTTGTTATACTCACCACAACAAAACTATTCCAGGCAGGGTCAAGGCCTACTCTACCAGGGCCTTGTCTTCATCTATGGCTTTTTGGAAAGAGTTGGATTCTAGAACTATTCTAGAAGCTTGATTTCTTCTCTAGATCTAGATCAGGCTTTGCAAAGACCATTCTCCAGAGGCTACTGGTCTCTTCTCCTTCCACCTCCCAAATGTAATGAGCTAGGGTAGTCTACCCCTGTAGCTAAGTCTACTGCTGCATTGGTCAATATGATGAACATAGTACTGTTGTGTAAGTAAACTGACCATATCAGTAGATGTTTGAATGATCACTGCTGCAGTAGCAGCTCCCTGCCTCATCCCCATTATTTATGCAAGGGTGTGGTTATTTATTTTTTCTTCTTCCTAGCATTGCCCCTTTCAGGACTCTGTCTCCCTCTCTCTGTAGGCAGGAAAACTCTGAAGGGCTTGGAGTCAAAGCTTTCTTTTTAGTCTGCTTAACCCAAGATGCCTGACAGTTTTAATGCTTGGAAGAGGCGCTGAAGCTTTGGATGCCGTCTGTCTGTTATATCCTTGACAGGATATAACCTATATCACTAAGGCTACTGCAGCATTGATCATTTGAACTGTTGCAGTAAGTTTATTTACACAACTGTACTTTGCAAGTTCTTTGCACTGAGTAGGTAGGGATTCCTGCTTTAACTTTGGATGCACAGCACATAGTATGTTTAGTATTTTTATAATTATAATAATAGTAGTTATTATTATTATTATTATTATTAGTGTGAATGTAACACCAGACACTTTATATATATTTTCTAGTCTTTACAAGCTAAACAGAAAGCACTTCTTCTGAAGCTGGAAGCCCTGGATGATGAATGTGAGGAGCTGAGAACTAGCTTTAGTGAGGCTGAGGACAGAAAAGCTGAACTGGAAGAGGAATTGAAAAAAATGGATTTAGAGAACCAGAAGTGCAAATGTGAACTAAAGGAGCAACAGGTAAGTCTTAGTTCTTTTGGCAAACACCTATCTGTTCTATCACTGAAAGTATAGATGAAAATGTAATAAACACTTTTTCAGTCTGCCTTATCAGTCACTTTAATTAATGAACAAGGAATGTCAGGTAGAATTTAATTGTATTTTCATCTTTTTACTGTGTGTGTGTTCCCTTTTGCTTAAGCTTTGTTTGCTACAGTCATACCTGTGATAGAATAAATGGATCTGATATTGTCATGTTTTTTCATTCCCCAACTGATGGGTCTTGGATCTGACTCGAATCTGACTCAGCCACTCCTTCCTGATCCTGAGATCCAAATTCACAAGCTACTCCTTTTACCCATAATGCCATGCCAGCCTTACACATCTCAGATCTTGTTTGCCACTATAGCACTACAGATATGGATCCTCTCGCTGTCAAACTATTGGTGCATTTTTAGGTTAAATAGTGAGTTCTTTAGAAATATTTTTCTCCGTAAATGCCTATCTACTAGTTTCTGTCACCTTCCTTCCTTTTTTCAGTAATTTTGTTTTACAAGTCTCCATTTGCAGCTTCTGCTAAAAACTCAGTATTCCTGTCTACTACTACTGCTGGTACTTTGCTTTTCTTCTTTCTGTTCTCTTCCTACCCATTTTAGGGTATTTTTGTCTACCATTGTTGGTAGTCTTTCCTGTCCTCAAAAAAAAAAAGTATTTCTTCTTTTATAGTTGTTTGTTTTTCCCATGGGCCTTTCTTTCTTTAGGTATTCCAGGATGGCATCACCTGTGGACACAAAATACCTAATTCAGATGGCCACAGGGAATGCGTCAGTTCTTAGGCACTGCTCATTTAGATGTAGATTGCACCATTTATGCTAGCTTCTGCTCCAGGGCACTCACAGACAGACTTAATAAACTTGCTTTGAAGGGCCTTCTTCCTTCCCCTTCTTCTTTCTCTATTTCGTCTGGGGCTCAAACCCCCCTCAAAGAAGTCTGTCAAAAGGAAACTAGGCTCATTTTTCAAGGACAAAGACTCTAGAAAGAGATCTCTAGATCCTACAATGTCTTCGGCTTCTTCCTCAGAGTCATCTACCAAAGTGTCAAAAAAGTAGGATCTGACAACCTAGGATCTCTGTACTCTGAAATCAAAATCACCTTGGATACAGTTACCTCTTACTTTACTGGATCCAATAACTTTTCAACTCCCTTCTCCCTTCTTGCAGGAGTCTCCTCATAAGCACTGTTGACCTCCAGCCACTGGCTCTTCTCTCAGGTCTTTCAGGAGCTTGTCCAAGACTGAAGTGGATAGGATTATGAGGAAATTCCTCGGAGCTCAGATCCAAATGGGGGTAATTCCATCCTCGTCTCTCATCCTTCCATGATTACCACCCAAGGTTCATTTAGCTGGGGACCACAGTCCCATCTGTTGAGGAATGAATGAAAATGACAAAATCAGATAAAAAAGTTATGTGCTCAGCATGTTGTCCATTTTCATTCTTCCTCAACTTTCCATCCTCCTAACCCCTTCCCTACACAGATGCAATTTTACGGTAAGTACATAACTTTTTTCCCTATGCTGTCAGTTTCGCAGACAATAGAAAAGGAAATGGGTGTGTTGACTGTTAACCTCTTACACTATCACACTGTCACCACATTTTACAACCTACAGTGTTAATTATATAGGTGTTTTGTTTTCTAGTAGGTCGTTGTGCCATGCCATCCATGTGTGCAGATTATTTTCCTACTGCAGTGTATACTATAGTGCAAACATACCATTCAGCTTCCTATTTTCTACAGCCAGTCAACACCACCCTCAGCTCTTCAGCAAAGAGCAAAATAAAAAGGACTTTGGCTTACTCTGAATTAAGACAGTTGATACATTTGCATTAATCGGCTTCCTACAGCAGACCCACACCCCCTCAGATCTTCAGTGAAGAGCTAAAAAAAAAAAACAGAAGGACTTAAGCTTACACTGTAGTACAAAAGTACCATTCTGAATCCTTCAACCAGCCAACACCCATGTCTGCTATTCAGCAAAGATAAGAAAAAAATGAGCAAGCCGATTGGTACATTTGCACGAGTTGGCAGATCCATACCCCCTCAGCTCTTCAAGTGTTGAGAAAAAAATGCCAGTACAATAACAAATAATGAAGGGAGTGCACTTCTTGATTGTACCCAGCACATTATGCTGATTACAGCTGACCCCTTCTCCCCACCCTTGCTATGCTACTGCTTTGTAGAATTAGCATGGTGGCTAGGACACTTACTAATTAAGTGAATAAAATCATGCAGTTTTAAAGTAGGAAAATGTTGATACTGTCATGTTGCTTATATCTAATACAATTCAGTAAGTTGGTTTGACATTCCAGGTGTATTTGGACCGTGTACAATTTTTTAAAATATCTTTATTGAATTGCCACTTAACCCGTAGGCAAACATATATTTATAGAAAACAAAACAAACCATATTAACATATTCCCACTTGCAGACATTACACATCACATATATTCTTTTGAAGAATTATCATACATCCAATATTACATAAATTGATCGATTTCTGCCTTCCCTTAAATCACACTCCTCGTCCAGTACATTATTCTGCATGTATTGTTTCAACAATTTCCATTTTTTTCTATGTAATTTGCTTCCACCCTTTTCTAAAGATTCCACTTACAGTTCTTTTATTTCTGTTGCAATATTGAATACTTCAGACTCAATTGATTTATTGATTCTAGTACTTGCTCTTTTAGCAGCCAGCAGAATTAAACTGGCAAATTGACATGTTCACTTCTTTCCAAAAGTATCCCCTGTAGCATTGCTGTTTGCACACTGCATTTCTTAATATAATTCAATACTCTTAACTTTCTGTGTATACCTGTGGGGCCATTCATATTAAAAATAATATGGATAGTATAGCTGTTATAATAATAAGCTATTATACCCACCTATTGTGTATGTTAGCTTTTTTAAATGTCTGTTTCTAGCTTTTATTTTACATGATGCCACTGATGTTTGGCATGTTAATCCTTTATACAGCTGTTTCTTGTCATCTTCATTTGAACCTATGTCATATTTTACAATAATTTTTGTTGTAATGAAACCCTCAAAAAACACACCCCTAGAATACCTCGATAACCTATTAACTTAAACCTAACACACAAAGCTGTGTACATCTTTGGATAATGAAGTTTAACCTTCCTGTTAGGAACAGTTGTCCCAAATCAACAGCTGCACTCACGGCATTACCTATCCTAAAATTAAGATTATCCATGCTAAAGTGCATGTTACAGCCAGTGTTCCTACTTACACTAACTGCTGTTTGTTCTTGCCTCATCTTTATTCCCCCCCCCCCCCAGATGCAAAAAATATCTTGTATGTGTTCAGAAATCTTATCTTTTATCCTTAAGAAAAAACTGCACTGGCTCTCTTTAAATAAAACTAAATTATACAGTGTTTTTGTAAATGCCTTGAGGTATTTAGATACTAGAAAAACTACTATCTCTTATTCACTTCCAGAAAGTTTAAACTTTATTTCTTACTAAGCTGCTTTCCCTTGCACCTTTTAATATAAAATTTCTCTCAGTAAACAATGTCTAGTGCTGTCACCAGTTATTGCCTGGACCTGTAGTCAGCTTGTCTCCATAGCAACATAAGAACAGAATGTACAGCTGCCCCTAACTGTGGACTTCTCAACTTACACTGAACACTGAATAGTTATTTGCTAAAGGGAATGTTTTCATTATATTTAAAGTGTTGTATTATTTTTTATAGTACAGATGCTTAGATAAAACAAATTGTTATTAGATTAAGGGCATTAATCCAGACATTTACTTATGCAAAAGTAAGAGAAAGCATTTCAACTATATGTATATTCCAGTCAGTTCACTTTTACATCCCAACCCGCATCCCAACTGCCCAACATTACAGCATATTAACTTGAGCATGCTTTTGTCCAGCCTTTCTTCTCTTTACAATGTAATGCCTAAATTTCTTAAAACTAAAAAAGTACTTGATGTTATGTGATCCTATCTCGCCTACATTCTGACTGATGGGTTCGGAGCCGACCCTCGGCTCCGACTCGGCACGCTTATGCCAAAGAACGAAGTCTCTTATTGGCTGAGCTTACTATATCCCAGGATGCACCACTACCAGTCCCCCAGATCTCGTTTGCCGCTAACAAGCAAAGACGTGGTCTTGAGCTTGGCTGAGCTAAGTAGTGTTTTTTCACTTACTTTCCTGTCAGGGATTTCCTAAAATTTCAACAAAAAGCTGTTTTAACAGCTATCTCGTGTTTTTGTGTATGAGTGAATATTTTTTGTAAAATATTTGTGTGGTGATTGCGTATTTTCTGACTAGAGGTCCCCTTTGAGTTGAAGGGCCTTCCTCTGTCAGTCAGTTGTCATTCAAGTCCCGTTTTATTTTAGGGGTTCTTGGATCCTTTTAGTTATTTTTCTATTGTGACAGTCTTTGGTTAAAAAAAAAAAAAAAAAAAGAAATTTTTCTGTGATAGTTAGTGTGTTTTGTTTTTGCTTGTTCACTAAATTGGTTGCCATAATGTCACAGGCTCCTAGGCCTTCAGGTTTTAAGAAGTGCACTAAGTGCAGTTTCAAAATGTCAGTAACAGATGACCATTCTCTCTGTGTGTACTGTTTGGGCACCAAACATTTGCAGGAGTCCTGTAGCGTGTGCCACGCGTTTTCCTCGAGGGTCCTCCAAGAGAGGAAAAACAAACTTATTTTAAAAGGCCTTATTAAACCCTCATTTGAAGAGGCATTAGCTTCCTCTCCTTCTCCTGCAAAGAAGAAAAGGGCGTCGGCTCCGACCAGCCCGTCGGAACCGACCGCCAAAAGACATAGGCAGGCTTCTCCTTCGGCTCCATGGACTTCGGAGCCGATGGCGGAACGGTCTGCCTCGATGTCTCCAGCCTCGACTCCTCTGGGTTCGGAGCCGACGGCTGGGGCCTCGAGAGGCGGGTCACCTTCATCGGCTCCACTGATCTTGGAGCCGATGAAGGTTGTCCGCTCAGACACTTCCTCCTCGGCGCCGAAGCCCTCTTCGGCACCGATGGAAATTGGTTTGGACACTCCTCGGAGCCGGTCCCCAAGTCCCTTGGAGCCATTGGAGAGGCCTACTCGGACCCGTTCGGTCTCTTTCAGGTCATCAAGGATGTCAGATTCGGACATAGACAGGGTACTCCAAAGACTTTTCCAGTCCCCAGTCTTTCAGAAATTAGTTTCGGCTCCGACCCAATTGGCTTCGGAGCCGATAGCCCATTCCATTGCCATTCCTCTTCCGACCGCTTTGGCTCCATCGGAGCAGGTGCTGATGGAGCCAGTGGAGATCCTAGGGTCGGCTCCGACCCTTACTCCAACCCCAGCCTTCGGGTCGGAGTTTAGCACACGGACTTCTTCGGCCGGGCCCGGGGGTGACGTTTCGGGACCAATGCAGTCGGTTCCAAGCCTCCCTCTCGGTGCTTCGGCCGCGGGACTTCCGTCTGCTATCATGGCTCCGGCGACTGGACCCTCCCAGGATTCTGGGGGTCCGGCCTTCAGAGCTATGAGGAGTGCCTTGGCCAAATCTTCTTTGGCCATTTCTACAGCTTTACCGGCACCTTCCCTGGGCATGGAGACTGGGTCTTTGGCAGTTCCCCTGTCTCTAGGCAGCGGAGCCCCGGGGCCTGAGGTTACACCCACTGGGGTTCCCCTCCTCCTGAGGGTCTTCGGAGTTGTCTTGGAGGAGCCCCAAGGAAGAGATCGTGCAAGAGGAAGCACGTAGACTCCCCCGATGAGTCTCTTACATCGGACACTGATCTTGATGATGCGGAGGGGTCCCCAAAGTCGTCCTCGGATGATGTCTCATTTGCAGACATTCTAGAGATCCTCAAGCAACGAGGCGGCTGGAATTCCAAACCCCCCTCTGCTGATGAGTCGGTGTTCCTCAAGGCCTTCGGGGCTCAGCCCTCCGCCTCCTGGGTGTCTCCGCCCTTCGACGAGCTCCTAGATTTGGTTTGTCGGAGGGCGTGGGAACATCCAGATACTGTGGAACCAGTACCTTCTCGCCCTAACAAATTTTTGTCTGCCCCACCTGAGAAGGAGTTCTTAACGAAAGGCGTGGTTGTAGATGCCATGGTGGTGGCATCTGCTACCCAGCAGGACGTGGCAGAGGCTTCAACGTCCGTCCATCCTCCTAATAAGGAGTCTAGGAGCATGGACCGGTACGGGAAGCGCACCCTGAGTTCAGCGGCCTTTACTCTGAGGTCCCTGAATTATTTGGCACATTTCACCAGACTACAGAGGGATCTGATCAAGGAGCTCTCAGACTCCCTCTCAGGTAACCTACCTGAGCAGCTAGCCCAGTCGGTTGGCTCTCAGTTGGCTACCCTTACCTCGATTTCTAACTCGTCCATGAGGCTCATTTCATATGCGGTCGAAGGGGCGGGCAGAGCGGCAGGCACAGGCGTGGCTCTCTGAGACAAGCCTGGGTCCGTTTGTGTCAGTTCGTGGAGGCGCTCAAGCCTTTCTTTTCCGACGCTCCCTTTGATGGGTCCTCTTTGTTTGGACCCAAGGTAAAGGACACTCTTACCCGCTGTGAGCAGGAGGGAAAGACTTTATCTGCCGTAGGAGCACGATTTTCCACTCCCTTTCGGCCTTATCCCAAGGCTATAAGAGGATGGAAGATGTGGTTCCGCAAATCACAGAAATTCTTTCCTCAACAGCAGGAAGATTCCCCTTCCAGAGGCAGAGGAGGGGGAAAATTTTCTGGGAGACGCCATCCCAGAGGCGGCAGAGGCCCCCGCAACACTGGAGACCGCGAGTCCTTTCGTGGCTCTTCAGCCTCCCACACTCCATGAGGGATTGCCCGGCTGTGCTGCTCCGGAGCCAGTCGGGTGCCATTTTTCCAAGCACCTAAAAGCCTGGGAGTCTATTACTCAGGACAGCTGGGTGCTTCGGATTATTGCCGGAGGTTACACCATTCCCTTCACACACCCACCCCCACCGTCCAAAAAAATCCCGGACCCACCACCCAGTCAAAGGGAAATTGCAGCCGTAGAAGCTTCAAAGCTGCTAGAAAAAGGAGTCATCCAACCGGTCCCCACAGACCAGATCGGATCCGGAAATTACTCAAGGTTCTTTTTAGTGCCAAAAAAGACAGGGGACCTGAGACCCATTTTGGATCTCAGCAAACTAAACCGGTCCGTCATGAAGTCCAAATTCCGAATGGTCACTTTACAATCCATTCTCCCATTGTTGGAGAAAGATGTTTGGATGTGCTCCATAGATCTCAAGGACGCCTATTATCACATACCGATACATCAGGCGTCCAGGAGGTATCTGCGCTTCAGCCTGGGAGACAGTCATTTCCAATTTTGTGCACTGCCCTTTGGTCTCACCACAGCCTCCAGGGTGTTCACCAAGTGTTTGGCAGTAGTGACTGCTCACCTGAGGAGTCTCGGATTCCAAGTGTTTCCCTATCTGGATGACTGGCTCCTAACTGCCACCACCAGGCATCTACTACTAGAGAACCTACAAGCCACCATCTCCCTGGGTGCTTCCCTGGGAATTACATTCAACTGGTCAAAGTCTGTCTTGCTGCCTTCTCAGTGCATAAGATTCATAGGAGCAGAGATAGACTCAAAATTAATGCAAATCTTCCTTCCTACCGAAAGGATACAAACATTACAAGATCAAGTCCGAGCCCTGCTTCTAAGATCCAAAGCCCCAGCCAGGATGGTCCTGCAACTTTTAGGTTCAATGTCTGCCACGGTTCTTCTAGTTCCTCTGGCAAGGTTGCACATGAGGATTCTCCAGTGGCTATTATCGACACAATGGTCTTTTCAGGATCTCCCCCTCAATCATCACATACTGATTACAGAAACGTGCAAACGGGACCTCCGCTGGTGGCTTCTGCCATCCAATCTGAATCAGGGAAGACCCTTTGTTATACCCCCTCCGGTGGCCACCTTGACAACGGATGCCTCCCAGATGGGGTGGGGGGGGGGCATTTTCTGGGCAGGTCAATTCAGAGTTCTTGGCTTCCAAACGAAACATTTCTCCATATCAATGTGTTGGAAATGAGGGCTGTACTTCTGTCCCTACAAGCCCTCCACAAGTTTCTCCCTCAAGGCATTATCGCCATCCACACAGACAACATGTCGGTGGTCTGGTATCTAAACAAACAGGGAGGGACCAGATCTTACCCCCTTTGCAGAGAGGCCATGAGAGTGTGGGAATGGGCAGTGGCTACCAAGCGCTCCCTGGTAGCGACCCACATTCCAGGCAAATCCAATGTATTAGCAGACAGACTGAGCAGGACTATTCTCTCTCCTCACGAGTGGTCTCTGAACGAAACAGTAGCAGCTCAGATTTTCAAAAGGTGGGGGATTCCATGCTGCGATCTGTTTGCAACACCACGAAACACGAAGTGCAAAAGGTTCTTTTCCTTGACCCCGCGTCAAGGGGAGACAGCTATGGATGCTCTAGTCCAACCTTGGCCAACAGGACTGCTTTATGCTTTCCCTCCGATTCCACTCCTCCCCAAAGTCATCCAGAAAGCTTCCCAATTGGGGTCCACAATGATTCTAATTGCTCTGTACTGGCCTCGTCAGGTATGGTTCCCCTACCTACAGAAATATACCCTGGACGGTCCTTGGTTCTTGGATCTAATTCCGGACCTTCTGGTTCATCAGTCGGGACAACAGCACCAGTCCCTTCACACTTTGAAATTAACAGCTTGGCTCCTCCTCTTCCGACTATAGTCAGAAATCACACCTTGGACCCGGAAGTTATTCACATTTTATCTTCAGCCCACAAACCCACCACTAAGAAATTGTATCACAGTAAGTGGAAGAGGTTTGCTGTCTGGGCTCAACTCAGAGGCTTAGACCCTATTACTGCCCCGATACCAGAGGTCTTGAAATTTTTAACATCCTTGTGTAATCAAAGATCTTCAGTCTCTACTATTAAAGTCCAACTAGCAGCTATCTCCAAATTTCACGATTCCATAGACCCACCGTTGATGAGCAGCAGATTATGTAAAACTTTCATGAAAGGTGCTGTGCTTTTAAGACCCCCTAGTTTTCCATCCTGCGCCTCCGTGGGATCTTGATTTGGTACTTCGTGCCTTAACATCTTCCCCCTTTGAACCGGCTGCTACATGTGATTTGAAATATCTGTCTTGGAAAACTGCCTTCTTAATTGCAATTACCTCTGCAAGAAGAGTTTCAGAACTTCAAGCCCTATCTATCAAACCACCGTACTTGATTTTCACAAGGATAGAGTATCACTTAGGCCTAATCCATCTTTTGTCCCAAAAGTTTGTTCCAATCTCTGTCTCCAACAGTCTTTAGAGCTACCAGTTTTCTTTCCAAAATTTTCAAACAAAGCGGAATACACCTTCCATACATTGGATGTTCACAGGCAATTGCGCTTCTATCTAGATAGGACTCAACAAATTCGAAAAACAGATCAATTGTTTGTGTCCTTTTCAGATAATAAACTGGGTAAAACCATCACTAAAGCTACTATTGCCAAATGGATCAGAGATTGCATAACTCAGGCTTATTCCTCTTCAAATAAACAACTTACAACTTCTGTCAAAGCTCAATCTACTAGAGCTATGGCTACCTCTATTGCATTCCATTCCAAGCTCGCTATTTCTGAGATTTGTGCTGCGGCTACTTGGTCCAACCCGCACACTTTCATTTCCCACTATAAATTGGATGTGGCATCTAAAGGGCGAGCATCATTTGGTTCCACGGTACTCAGGAGTGTTTTCCAGTGAGCCACCCAGGATTTAGGTGCTAGGGACGCTGTCCCATCAGTCAGAATGTAGGCGAGATAGGATCACATAACATCTTTTAGTTATGTGCTCACCATAACTTCAGATGTTTGGGATCCATCTCGCCTACATTCCTAATACCCACCCTCCTTCCCCCTGCCTTGGAGATCAGAAGAGATTGAACGGTTTGAGTTCTACTTTATTATCTTGTATCATCTGTCAATGTTATATAAGCAGTGCATGCGTGTGTGCATGTATGCGGACAAACTAGATCTGGGGGACTGGTAGTGGTGCATCCTGGGATATAGTAAGCTCAGCCAATAAGAGACTTCGTTCTTTGGCATAAGCGTGCCGAGTCGGAGCCGAGGGTCGGCTCCGAACCCATCAGTCAGAATGTAGGCGAGATGGATCCCAAACATCTGAAGTTATGGTGAGTACATAACTAAAAGTTTACTATCTTTAGCACATACAACAGTCCTTGAAAATGCTTTACTATACAACATACAATTTATAACATGAAATGATTTATATGAATATTGTTAAGAACAAAAAATATTTTACTTACAGTTACTCTTTTTTTCTTTCTTTTTTTCCTTTTAGTGTCTTTCCAAACATTAATTACACAAAGTGAGGTATATGCCTTCTGATCCCACCATAAGTTTAACGAAGTCAACAAAAGTCCTGTCTTTCTTAGCCACTTTTTCTTGTAAAGCCATACTTCACAAATGTATAGTTTCACATTTATTCACTAATTTCAGTGTGTCTGGTCTTCTTCCTGTTCATCTCCATCTCTCAGCCCTAGACTCCTGATTCTTCTAGTCAACTTCTGTGCTTTTTTCTGTCTGAGGCATTTTCCTCTAAAACATTGGAAGAAGTTTCACTGACAATGTCTGTCTATGGGCGTTATCATCAGAAGTATGAAAAGCAAAATCCTTTTCTGTTTGATGGCTCACTTTTTGTTGGATAAACATTTGTATTTCCTCCTTAGCCTGTTTTGCATGAAACAAATGACTTTGGTCCATCCAAGAAAAGAATATTCTGATGACAGCTACATACAGCAGCTTGAAACTCATACCTGCCTCTCAACATTACCTGATTTCTGGGATAAATGTGCTTCTCTTCTGCCTGGTGCACAGTGAATAATAATTTTCCACAAGTACTCTGTCTCCAGTTTTTACTACTTTGCTCTTTTGCCACAATTTTGTCAGGATCAACTCTTTCTACTGGTATGATTGCATCATTACTAATACAGGTCTTGGCAGCTTTCTCATGGCCAGGTTTGGAGCATGTACACAGTGTGCACATTCAGTTAACAAATCCTGTTGTGGAATACCAGTTCAAATGCTTATTTGTGCTTTCATAAAATTAATACAGTCTGGTCCTTCCAGTTTCTCCCAAATAGCAGAAAATATCAAGTTTTTGTTGCATGCTCTGTCCCCTGTCTCTACCATTTTTGAAACAGCTTTTCTTGAGTACTTATACTTATCCAGTCTTTTCTTCTTATGATTCTCTGATACATTTTTATCAGTTCATCGGAATAGCTGTTTGAAGTTTTTTCATTTTTTTCTAGCCTTTTGTTATTTGCGTTGATGTATACTATCAATATTTTCATTTATTTTAAAAAACTCTGAGCACATTTGGTTTATTTTGTCTTGTAAATTACTGGTAAATTTTCAGGGCACACATGGTGAGTATTCCTCCTGGGCAGAGGGGTGAACTCTTCTGGAAGACACTCTCCCTGTGGCAGAGGGGGTTTGTGTTACCAGGGCTCCAGAAGTTCCTTTTCTGGACAACCCCATCAGCGCTCCTGAACTGAGGCATGATTGCTTACCTCTGGAGGCAGTCGGGGGGAAGATTTTCTCTGCACCATTCAGCCTGGCTTGCAATAACCTCAGATATCTGGGTGCAGAAAATAATTACCAGAGGTTACCACATTCCCTTCAATCTTTAGACAAAATCCCAAAAGTGAATCCCCTATGTTCCACCCAGACAGAGGGATCTAGCAGCAGTAGAGATTCAAAAGCTGCTTCAAAAAAGAATCATCCAAGTAGTCCCACCAGACCAAATAGGATCCGGATTCTACTCAAGATTCTTTTTAGTGCCAAAAAAGACAGGGGACTGGAGACCAGTCTTGGATCTCAGCCTATTGAACAAATTTGTACACAGACAAAATTCCGGATGGTCATGGTGCAATCTGTCCTTCCTTTTTTAGAGAAGGATGATTGGATGTGCTCTAAAGATCTTCAGGATGCATATTACCACATAAAAATGGACAAGTGCTCCAGAAGATATCTCCACTTCCGGCTAGGAGACAGTCATTAAAAATTCTGAGTGCTGCCCTTCGGTCTCACCACAGCCCCCAGGGTGTTCATCAAATGCATGGCAGTAGCAAATCATTTGAGACTACATGTAATCCGGGTGTTTCTATATCTATATGACTGGCTCCTCACTGCCCCCTCCAGGCATCTACTGCTTTACACCACAGACTTCTTCTACATCTTGCCGAAACACTAAGCATTTCAATCAACAAAGAAAAGTCACAATTGGTCACAATAGACTCCCACGCAGGATCTGGAGTTCATCAGAGCAAGATTAAATACAGAATCCTGTGTAGCTTCCCTTCCTCTCCACAGGCTGTTGACGCTAAGATTGCAAGTTCAAGTAATCATTTCCCAAAACAAAGTTCCTGCTCGTCTAGTACTACAAGTGCTAGGAACCATGGCAGCATCGATAACATTAGTACCCCTAGCGAGGTATCACTGCTTCAGTGGCTCTTGGCATCTCAGTGGTCACTTCTAATGTACCCCATGTCCCTTCCAGTCTTAATAACAAGTCACTGCAAAAAAGATTTATCTTGGTGGATGAAGCCAAAAGAGAGTCTATGGGGTTGTTCCTTTTTTCCCCTCTCAGCCCAAGTCCGTGGTGACCACAGATGCTTCCCAGATGGGGGGCATTTTTCTGGGAAAGACTGTTCAAGGCACTTGGTCTCCACAAGAGGCCAATTTGCACATCAACGTCCTAGAATTGAGGGCAGTGCTTTTAGCTTTCCAAGCATTACAGGCTGTCCTTAATTTGGGGATAATTACATAGAGGGTAGGACCTGGTTCCCCCCTGTTTGTTGATATACCAGACTACGGGGATGTTGTCGAAGGTGCTTCAACAAAGTATTAGTTTAAGGGTGTGCACACTTATGCAACCAACTTATTGTGCATTTTTTATTTTTTATATTTTTTTCTCCTAACAAATTTGTTTGTTTTTCAATTGAATTGTACAGTTTATAGGTCACATTAAAGGTGGGAAAAGTTTTGAAATGTATATATATATATATATATATATATATATATATATATATATATATATATATAAAACTTCTGGATATAGCTTTTCCATAATTTTGTCAATCTTCCTGCACTGATGTAGCAGCAAACAAGATCTGAGGTAATTTGGTATGTGCACTGTGGGTAAGGGAGAAGCTCGAGAGACTTGGTGGATGTGAGCTTTAGCATCTGCTGAGTCGGATCCAATGGTTTGCATCCGAACCCCACATGCTGAAGAAGAATGAAGATCAACAACACAGATGGAACATTATAGTAAGTATATAACTTCTTTTTCAGAGCAACTGAAACAATAAGAAAATCATATTTTCAGTTAATCACAGCTTTTTAATAGCTGTGACTTACAAATTTAAACAGTTTAATTATGGGTTTTGGGTGTGCTATACATTTGAAAGGTTTTACAAAGAGCTTCATTTATGGTATTAAATTATTTTTCATTACCAGCTGAGATGTGAACTTTTGTGTTAAATGTATTTGTTCACATAACCCCACAGCCTTAGTTTATGTCAACAAAGAACTTGTTTCCTATAATCTATGAGTCATATACCCACATATTCACCCAAGCGGCAGTTCTGTTTTTAATATTGTTTAAACTAGACCCTGCTCCAACATTAGTAGTGAGCTCATTCCAGGGTGCTGCTGCTGTTACTAAAAAGAACTCCTCTTCTGTATCATGGTGTTAAAACTCGGAAAAGCAACAAAATAATTATTGATGTCCTTCTATTCTCATGTTGCAGTATTCATAACTGTAGGGAGGTTGCTGCCTGCAGCACCGGACATTCGGCCAGTTTACCAAAGTCTTAAGATCAGGGGTGCGTGCAATATTTTGATGTCAGAGCCATAAACCAACATTGGCTATAGAGGTGACATCTCCATATACCCACTTCAGAACTTTTCTGCCACAGTGATCTACGGACCTCTGATCGCCATCTCCAGGAATCAGTTCACTCATTTGTTTCGGACATCCAATACAGCTGTGGGTTTTTTGTTATCTCTTCTTTAAGCTTTTCAGTCATGCACTCAAGTCACTCCACAACAAGTACAAATACGACTCTGTCATTGTCCATGTTGGAGTGAATGACTTGAGATGTACCTCCCTGGACTACATAAAAAGAGACATGGAAGAGCTCTTGGATCATGTGACCCAAGCAGGTATGACCCTAGCCCTGAGTAGCATCCTGCCTTGGCTCAAAATGATACTGCAGTACAAGGACAAAATGATTGAATTCAACAATTGGCTAAGCTTCTGGTGTCATTCAAAGGGGATCCAGTATCTGTCTGTCTGGGACGACATGATCGACAAACCACTATGCTTTGCCAAAGTTGGTCTGCACCTGTCGCCCTTGGGATTCAGGTTCCTGGCTAAGGCTCTTGCCACCCCTATAGTGCCTTTTTTAGGCAAGACTCAAAGGACAAAACCACCACTGTAACAGGTACAAGTATTCAAAATCTGAAGGTAATGCTACTCAATGCTAGAAGTCTAAACCTCAAAACGCACGGTCTCAAAGCACTCCTAAAAATGGAGAACATCAATATC
Organism: Protopterus annectens; assembly: GCF_019279795.1. Classification (NCBI taxonomy): domain Eukaryota; kingdom Metazoa; phylum Chordata; order Ceratodontiformes; family Protopteridae; genus Protopterus; species Protopterus annectens. Next base: position 290,546,061 of record NC_056733.1, read on the forward strand.
TGTGCAGTAACTGAGACCTGATTCAAGGCTCCAGAGAGCACCCCTGCAATACCAGGCTACAAGTCTTAATACACTTTTCGGCCTCCAAACCAGGACCGAAACACTAAAGGTGGAGGAGTGTCCATATTCACTAAGGATATGCAAACCTCTAGGCTAGTTGCCCAACACAATGTATCCAAACTTCTCCAAGTGCAACTAACACTAGGTAAGACTGCAATCCAAATTGTAGCTTGCTACAGATCCCCACCACACCCCAAGATTCTCACTACACCTTTCTAAACATATTGGAAAATATTAAGATACAACTAAACATCCTAATACTGTGTGATTTCAACTACCATGCCATTAACTGGGAAAACTACTCATGTACCAACATCTTTGCTCAACGGTTCTTGGAATTCATAAATTCCAACGCCCTGGATCAACTAATCCAAAGTCCCATCAGGGGCTCCAGTATCCTGGACCTGGTCATTACCAACATGGGAAATCGATGCTCCAAATGGTCACCCCTCGTTGGTTAGGTCTGACCATAAGCTAATCACCTTTGACATCCCACCCCCCAGTAAGGAAACATCCATAAAAAACCTTTCAAGGCCAACTTCATGCTACTCAAGTCAGAAGTGACAAACTTCATGACACCCATGCAGACGGGAACTGAAAGTTCGACTGCCAAATCCTACACTAAAGTACTGTACGAACACATCCACTCATGCATGAATTGTGCCATCCCAAACAGAACAAAGACATTCTCCTCCAAAAAAAGGAAGCCAATCTGGTGGTCCCCTGTCATAAACAAACTATACAACAGAAGGAAGAAACTGTTGCAGAAGAGGAAAATCCCAGGATGCAAAAAACCCCCTGACCAACCTCAGTAAGAAGCTGAGATCCCTCATAAAATCCTCCAAAGCTAGTTACGAAAATAAAATTGCCAAAGATTCCAAAGACAACCACAAGGCATTCTATAGCTATGTCAAGAATCTAAATGGCAATGCTCAGATCTGCTCTGAGCTACAACAGAATGGCATTAAATATACTGATCCCAAGGACATTGCCAATATCTTGGCAGATCGATTCATTGCCAGCTTCACCCCCATCTCATCCCCTAAAGGGCCCATCTCAGTACTGAAAGATTGCCAAATTCCGGTAATCACAGCCACAGAGGTAAAAAATGCACTCTCCAAAGCTAAGAATACAGCATCCATGGGACCAGGCGACAACCCAGGCTGTGTACTACATGAACTACAAAACGAACTGGCACCTCACCTAAGTGTCATGTTTAATCATAGCCTCACCTCAGGCTTTGTGCCCACTGAGTGGTGCACAGCAACAGTTATCCCACTCCACAAGGGGGGATCCATCTTGGATCCTGGGAACTACCATCCCATTAGTCTGATGAGCCTGATCTGCAAGGCCATGGACTGTATTATCATTAAACTTATAAACAAAGACATTGGCAACATTCAAACACTGGACCCCACCTAGTTTGGGTTCGTGAAGGGCCGATCATGTCTCCTGAACCTGATTAACTTCTTCAAATCAGTCTTCAGAGCCGGGGACAAGGGTAAGACGGTCTCCACAGCCTATCTGGATCTCTCCAAGGCTTTCAACACCATCCTCCACTCTGGAATCATAGATAAACTTACTAAGCTGGGCATAAATCCCTACGTTACTCAATGGGTTGCCGACTGGCTTACTGACAGGACCCACACTGTAAAAGTAGCCAACTCCAAATCCAGCTCCAGACAAGTGACAAGTGGAGTACCTCAGGGTTCAGTCCTGGGATCACTCTTGTTTGGCATCTACTTCTCTGAAGTACAGGCCAATACTAAGGGACTCTGGCTAACAAAGTTTGCAGATGACTGCAAACTGGGAGCCATTACTGAATCCCCAAATGATGTGGATATTCTACAAAAGGGCCTTACAGAAACAGATGCTTGGTCCTAGAGCCATGGGCTCAAGCTCAGTGCCAAGAAGTGTATAGTTATCCCCTTTGGGGAAAAAAAACATGTACCCATGAAGTACCACATAGGTGGCAGTACACTAAACACAGAAAGTGTGATAAGAGACTCAGGAACACAGGTGGACAGTGGTCTCACCTTTGATAACCACATCACCACAACAGTTAGGAAATCCTTCTATGTGGCACACCTAATCAGTAAGGGCTTTTTATCCAGAAAAAAGGAGGTCATTGTCCCACTGTACTCATCCCTCATTAGACCCATCATAGAGTACAAGCCCCATTTGTTATGTACCTCACAAGACATCTGCAACATCTGGAAAGGCCGCAGAAACACCTCACTAAAAGAATCACAGGCCTAAAGCAGATGCCCTATGCTCACCAACTAAAAAAATTCCAGCTATACTCTGTCGCATATCGTCTACTCAGAGGCGATCTCTGCTTAACATACAAGGCCATGTCAAACCCAGAGCTGTTGGACATGCTAAACTAAAGAAATCCCAATCCATCTGAGCCACATGCTCCAAGGACCTAAACCTTGTCATCACAATGAACAAAACATGCTGGAGGGATAAGTTACTGACGCAGAGACTCCCCATACTCTGGAATAGACTGCCCATACATGTCAAGCAGAGCACCTCCTTGGCCCTTTTCAAAAGGAACTTTGATGACTGGATGGGAGATAGGAAATTTAGCCCGGGGATTACGTCATTCGCCCTGCTAGACAGGGGTCCAGGGAAGTAAATATTGTGATAAGAAATAGCCAGGGAATTGTTATGGCTAGGCTTGTACAGGCCCTAGGGCTGATAGCCTAGTACCAACCTATGAACCTATAAGTAGAAAGAGGAAGTGTGCTTATGGAAGACAAATTCCACATAAGGACATGTATGATAAGTGCTTTTTCTGTTTAGGTGATGGCCACGACAATACATCTTGTGACATTTGCAAATCTTTCATGCCCAAAACGCTTTGCAGCCATCTAACTGCATTAAAGCTTTGTCTAGAAAACCAGAGACTCCCATATCCAGCGTTAGGTATGGAGGGTGAGGTAGGTTCCTCCAAAGAGCCAGCTCAAAAGAAGGACAAAAAAGTTAGGCCTGATGCCCATGCTGCACCTCAGGAGTCCGTTGAGACTCTTGAGGCAGATGTTAGCCTTGGGCCCCATCAGACGTCTGTTTTACAGCTAGAACCGGTAACCGTGATGGAAGCTGGTTTAGCAGAAATGGTGAGTATGTCCACTGAGGTTGATCAGCCATCAGCTCCTGATGGCGAGGGGGAACCATGGCTCGTGGTGTCAGAGGGGCCTATGCCCGCTTTTTCATCCTCTCAAATGTCAGCTTCTAAACCAACCCATCCTTCTACTCCTCTGAAGAGGAAACAAAAATTAAAACACAGAGGACCAGAAACTGCACCTGAATGGGAAGTTTTTTCCCAAAATCTTTTCAGGGCATACCAGGCCCTCCAGTCTCAGGTGCCACAACCTGCTCCTACACCAGTGCAGGCCTTAGAGGATACAGAGGAAGAACTCTCTTCCTCTGAAGATGTACTTACTTATTGCTCTCAGATTGAATCCCCCAAGGATTTCATTACCCCTGAGGAAGAGGACACAGTCATCCCTGAATCTCCAGGGGAAGAATTTTCTTTTGGAGACACCTTCTCTCTTATGAGAGAACATTTCAAATGGCAGGCCTCAGATGTTTCAGAAACTAAAAAGAGGTATTTTGAGTTACTGCAGATGGACCAACCCTCCCCATCTGCAGTCCCTCCCCTGCTCCCAGCCTTTCAAGATGCCTTTCTGACTGCATCTCAGGCCCCTGACTCTCAAACCCCAGCTTCCAAATATCCAGACAGGTTTTACAAAGTTCCACAGGATACTCGGTACCTGCTCAAGAACCTCCCTGCAGACCCTGCAGTCATAGCAGTGTCAGCAGATAAATCATCAAGACAGCTACATTCTACCTTTCTATTCCCTACTGACAAGGACAGCAAATTTATGGATAGGCCAGGAAAGAAAGTCTATACTTCCTCCATCAGAGCCCTAAAGTATCAAACTCACATGGATAGGTTTGTTTTAGACACCCTTTCTAATGTTTCTGCTATTATACCAGATGTGCCAGACACTCCTGCTCTGTCTCAACTCTCCTCTCTGCTCTCTACCACCTCACAGGTGACCAGGCACTCTATTAAGTGCAGTTATGATACAGTAGAAGCATCTTCCAAATCTGCAGCTTCACATTCTGTCCTGAGAAGATACTCCTGGGTGAGGCCCCATCCCCTTTCTATGGATGTACAAACCAAATTGTTGGATTTGCCACTGGATAATAAGGCCCTTTTTGATGCAGCTTCTGCAGAGCTCCTTAAATCCCTACAAGAAAAGGGCAAGGAGTTACAAAATTTAAAGTATTTGCTGGTTTCACCTATTCCTAGGTACCATAGGAACCATCCTCAAAGGACCACTTTTGTTAGGAGACAATCATCTCAGTCTGCTCCACCACAGGCTAAGGGATGGAGGCAATCTAGGAAATATTCCACTCCTAGACAACCTTCTTGTTCCACTCCCACTTCCTTTCAGAGACAGCCTTACCAGGGCAGAACTCCTCCCTTGTGACTCAAAACCATTACCCATCTTCACCCCCCTGTCCCTCCACCTCACCCTCTCCCTACCCTCCTGGCGGAAGATCACCTCAGAGGCTTGGGTCCTCTCCATTATTCAAAAAGGATATTTTATGACTTGGTGGACACTCCATCCTTTCCAGGGAATACTCCAACCCCCATCAAGCCAGCTTCATTTTTTTCCCCCTATTCTGGATCAGCTCCAAGCTCTGGGCACCATAGGCAGAGTACCTCTAGATCAGACAAAGAAGGGATTTTACTCCAGGGTGTTTTTTGGTCCCAAGAAAAGATGGTCCTTGGAGAACAATTCTGGATTTATCTGTTCTCAATCTTTTTCTCAAGGTTCCCACCTTCAGAATGCTCACCTTGCATTTCCTTCTACATCGTATCCCCTACCATGCCGTTATGGTATCCCTGGATCTGAACGATGCATACCTTCATATTCCCATTCACCCCAGCTGCAGGAAATTCTTATACTTTTCAGTAGGTTCTTTGCATTTTCAATTTTCTGCATTACCATTTGGCCTCTCCACAGCTCCTACAGTGTTCACAATGTGTCTAGCTCCAGTTATTGCCCACTGCAGATTACAGGGTATTCAAATATACCCATACCTGGATGACCTGTTAATACTTCACCAGGACTGTCACATCCTTCACCGTCACCTATGCCTGGTGACCAAAACCCTGGCAGACTTAGGGTTCACTGTGAACCAGCAGAAGTCTCACCTGACACCCACCCAAGACCTAATCTTCTTAGGAGGCAGGATAAGAACCGAAAAGATAATAGCCTTCATTCCCTGCCAGAAGATAGAAGACCTCACCCATTACCTCAAAAATCTTCTCTCTTTCCAAACCTTATCAGCTAGGTGATTCCTGAGAGTCCTAGGCCATATGACATCCCTGATACCCATGCTTCCTTTGGCAAGGCTGCATATGAGGAAGTTCCAATGGGTGCTGAGGAGTTGGTGGAACCAACATTCTCACCCTTTGGATATCCCCCTTTCTCTCCTGCCATTCCTGAAAAAAGAACTAGAATGATGGATTTCAGCCATCAATCTCAACCAGGGCATACCCTTTCAGATCCCTCCACCCTTACAGCAAATGTTTACAGATGCTTCAGACCTGGGTTGTGGGGCAGTTTCATAAGACCACAACAAGCTAAGCAAAGTGCAGGGAGAGTGGTCTTCCCTCAGGCAAAGGGATCACATCAATATCAAAGAGATGAGGGGCCCTTCTCCTAGCATTACAAATAGTCCACCAAGCTCTCCTACCAGGTACTTTGAAAGTAGTCACAGACAATATGACTCTCCTGTGGTATATCAACAAGCAGGGTGGAACAAGGTCCTACCCGCTTTGCAGCTTGGCTATTCAGATTATGTTCCTAGCAGTGAGATTAGTCATCCATCTGCAGGCAGTGTACATTCCTTCCACAAAGAATACAATGGCAGACATTCTCAGTAGAACTTCTGCACCCTCTCACGAATGGATGATTCACGGAGAGGTGTTCTTGGATCTCATATACAAGTGGGGTATTCCTCAGGATGATCTGTTTGCCTCCTCCCAAAAGAGGTAGATGCCCCTGTTTTGCACAAGGGATCCACATCCACAGGCTTGGAAGGTCGACGCCTTCTTTTTTTCTTGTGCAGGGATGTATCTTTATGCCTTCCCCCTTCACACTGAT
>NC_056733.1:290557311-290592761 GCF_019279795.1 Protopterus annectens
ATGTCATCCAAGTCACCATACATAAATGATCCTTCCAGAGGGTGTCAAAGCCCTCATACCCTTCATCTTGGAGATCAATCTGGTTTTCCAGAAGTCTTTCTCAGGCCGATGTTGACAGTATGATGAGGAAGTTCTTGAGGATCCAGATTCAGCTGGGAGCTCTCCAGGTGCTGACTTCTCTTGGCAGGTCGGGTCTTGATCATTCCTTCCGTCTGACTGTCACTCCTTTTCCAATCCAACTTTTAAGTTTGGGGCCATTGGATCCAAATGGACCCCAAGGAATACCTGTGTCAGAAAGGAGAGACTGGACTTTGTGGTATAAGATTGTAGCCTTTCAGTGCTTTTCTGTCACTGTGCAGGATTATGATGAAAGTCTGTTTTTATAAACTACTTCCATCCTAGGTGTAGCAGTAATTTTCTCTGCATTGTTTACTTTGCTAAATTTGCATCATCATCATGTTTTGTTGTTTAATTTGCAAGTGTACCCTTGCTTAAAGTCACAATTTCTACTAGATAGCTAACCACCTTATTAGACTTGCATATACTATTTGCCATTATCTCTTAGCAACTGTGATGTTAAATTTCATTCCATCAGTTACATGCATTTCATGTTTGAGTTTTTATATTTTTACATACATTTATGTCCCACTTTGCAATTTTCTTCTGAGGGACTTTAAAGGAGAAACATAACCATTTCCATTTCTGTAAATAGGATGACTATAGTATTAGTCTTCTCTTAGATGGATATTTCCTCTTATGGTCTGTTCTTCATGGGGGCGGCCATGGTGGTGCAGCGGTTAGCATTGCCACCTCACAGCAAGAGGTTTTCTGGTTCGATTCTCAGCTGGGGTGCCTTCTGTGTGGAGTCTGCATGTCCTCCCTGTGGTTGCGTGGGTTTCCTCCAGGTGCTCTGGTTTCCTCCCACATCCCAAAGACATGCTGTAGGTGGATTGGACACTCTAAATTGGCCCTAGGTGTGAGTGTGTGCATGTGTGTGCCTTCTGTGGAAGGTTGGGCGCCAGGCTGGCAACTCAACACTGTAAAACTCCACTGTCAATCATGAGCGGACAGGTAAACCGCTGTGTCCACTGTGTCAACCCCTAACTGGGAAAATCTGAAAGAAGAAGAAGAAGAAGATGGTCTGTTCTTCATATTTGTTCTTAACATCACCATCCTCATATCATATTTTAAATTTTATAGTGATCATCATATTTTACATATGCTGTTTATGGGAACAGGTATCTTGTTTCACAATGGTGCATTCCATGGAGAGCTATTGAGTGTGTATAGTTCTGAACTGTGTTTTTAGTTAGAGCTGATTTTGTCTTTTCCTGCTGTCTTGTCTTCAGATCCAATCGGATCCAACTCAGTTACTGTCAGAGTTTGGATCCAAGGCTCAGGCTCCTTCCCTTACCCATAATTCTCCTGTTTGCACTGAATTACCTCACATCTCATTTGCCAGTTGATCGCTGTGTATGGAAATCTCTTGGCTCAGTACTTTTGGAAGGCTTTTTTGGTTTCAAATACGTGTTTTGATTCCTTTTTTTAGCTTTTGGGGTTGTTTCCCTGTAGTTTTCACCTTCTGTCCTCCCCTATCATTAAAAACTTTTCTGAAGAACTCTATATAGAGTTAGTTCCCTTCCCGCTTTTCCCTCCTGACTTCAGGTAGTTTTTAGGACTGGATATCAAGATAGTTTATATAGTTTTTGATAGCTGTAGTTTTGTTGCTGTTTTTAGGGTAGATTATTGTTTTATTGTTTTTACTATTGTTGGTGTTTTTTTTTTTCCCCTTTAGCTTCAAAATGGCATGGAAATCACCATGCAGAAATGGGCCTTCCAGAGTGTGTCAAAGCCCTCATACATACATGGCTTCATCTTTGAGATGGATCTGCTCTTCCAGAAGTCTTTCTCAGGTTGATGTTGACAGTATGATGAGGAACTTCTTGAGGATCCAGATCCAGCTGGGGGCTCTCCAGGTGCTTACTTCTCTTGTAGGGTCGGGTCTTGATCATTCCTTCCATCTGATTGTCACTCCTTTTCCAATCCAACTTTTAAGTTTGGGACCATTGGATCCAAGTGGACCCAAAGGAATACCTGCATCAGAAAGGAGAGACTGGACTTCATTGACTCTTGACTATTTCTTTGACCCAATTGACTCTAAGGCCCGTGAATCTCAATGGGTCTCAGAGCCAGGGGATCAGAGCTAGCACTGTGGGGTCAGGGTCAACTCCAAAGCCTTCTGATTCATTCCTTTCTCTAGGTGCTTTGTCTCTCAGCAGCTTGGTTCCAGCTTAGACTTCAAAGCCAAGCCAGATGGGTTCTTGGAGCTTGCCTTTGTCAGGTTCCTGTTTCAGGATCCATCTCAGTGCTGGCATATGAGGCCTTCAAAAGAGAACTCTCACAGTCAAGGAAGTAGGTTTCCCTTCCCCACTTGGATCAGCCCCTGCCCCCTCCCAGAGTTCTTTGGGTCCTCTCTTCTTGTCATGTCTGGACAGCCAGCTCCTTAGAGTCTAGAGACAGTTCACAATCTGGACCCCCATCTGCTTTGGAGTCTTCCCCAGAGCATCCTACTGGGGAAGTAAACCTAGAACATGCATGCAAAAAGTGGTACATGGACTCCGTTTCATTACTGAAGATACTGATTTCGTTGAGGGTAGGGGTCCGCCAGATTGCCTTAAAGATGTCTCCTTTGATGAGATCCTACATAGGTAGAAGGGTGGGGATCCACCAATGCCCACTCCCAGGAAGGATTGATATTCCTTGAAGCTTTTAGGGTTAGCTCATCTGCTTCTTGGGTAGTCCCTCCTACTGATGATCTTGTAGGCCTGGTTTTGAGGTGGGCATTTTAGGAACTGCATATGGATGAATCTGTCTCCCAAAAACCTGACAACATTCTAGTTTCTCCAAAAGATAGGCCCTTCTGGAGCAAGTTTCCTGTTGTAGATTCTATTGTTGATAGTGGTAGCCACCAAGAAAGAGCTCACTGAGGAGAGCTGTACTGTCCATTCTCTTAACAGGGAATCCAGAGTGTTGGAAGGTCTGGAAAGCAGGTATATTTTTCAGTGACCTTCTCTCTCAGGGCTCTGAATTACTTTACCCGTATAACATGCTTTCAGAGGGATTTGACTAAAGAATCTTCCTAGTCCTTGTCTGTGGAAGACAGGAAATTACTTGATAGGGTTGGGAGGGTGGCCTAATGGTTAAGGTGCTTGCCTTACAAACACAAGGTGCAGGGTTTGAGTTTCACAAGGAATAACTGGCTAGACTTGCAATGGCTCGCAAGGGCAGTTAGCCTAGTACTAACCTATGAACATACGAACCTATGATATGCAGTTGGTTACTGTTCAGTCCCTGTTGAATATCACCATGTATCTTATTTCTGATGTGCAGATGGCATGTCAATAGTGACAGACCCTGGGAAAGCTGTTTGACAGGTTACCTGGATATGTCTGTCTTCCTCTCAGTGGACGTTCTCTAGAAACCAAAAGGGAGGTAAGAAATTGTAGTTCCACAAGCCTGAAGCCTTTACCCCAAATGCTTCTAGCAACAGACCCATCCGACAGGCAGAGGGGAGAGTAATCACAATGGATGTTGCCCCATGGCAGAGATGAACCACAAAATCAAGGTTTTTGGGATAGACCTTTTCAGTGCTAATGAACTGTTACCAAACTGCCTCACTCTTGGGGCAGTTGGTAGTGCTTGTCTCTACACCCTGTGGTCTAGACAACATTACCCAAGATTTATGAGTGCAGAGAATCATAACCAGAGATTGTACAATTTCCTTTCTTTGTCATCCCCCTTATTCAAGAAAACTTCCCAGTGTTCTACCCACACAGTGGAAGGCAGCAGTGCAGGAAATAAAAAAGCTGCTATAAAAATGAGTTATCCAGGGGGTTGCACTAGACCAGCATAGATATGAAGTGCATTCAAGGATCTTTTTGGTACAAAAGAAAAATGGGGACCTCAGGCCAACAAAGGCATTTCTTATGAATATAAACAAAAGAAACTGTCTCTACCTGGCAATCCTAAGGTTTAGTCTACAAGGTTAATTGCAACTTCAGCTGCCTTTTTCTCAAAAGTACCAATTAATGACATTTGTGCGGCAGCTACTTGGTCTAATGTCCACACCTTCACATCTGACTACAAACTGGACTTACAGTCTAGGTCCAAAGCATCCTTGAGTCAGCCATTCTTTGGAATATCCTTCTGTGAGCCCTCCAAAGGTTTGTAGTAGCTGGGTACTCTGTCTCATATATTGAGGACAGATGGAAGAGACAAAGTCAGATATGAAAGTTATTTACTTACCATAACAGTCCGTTTTGTATGCTTCCATCCTCTTCAGCTTGCCTGTCTCTAGCCCCCTTCCAGATCTCATTTCATATTTCCTTTGTTTTGGAATGTCCACACTGATCTATTGAGAGCCTGGTCATGTTATCTCCATGGTCTGTATCCCAGGAATATCTCTATGCATCTTCAAGGAGTATTCCTTTTTGTGAGGATGTCATTGGCCTTGTTGTCGGAAGTGAACAAATGCAGTCTGAGGTAATTCAGGGTAGGAGGAGAATAATAGGTAAGGGGAGGAGCCTGAGCCTTGGATCCAAAGTCTGGCACTGGCCAAAGACAGATCCAGCAGAATACAAAAACCCATACATTGAGGTGTATGAAAACAGACAAAATGGATATATCGTTATGGTAAGTACATAACTTTTGATCTGATGTTGTCATTCTTCATTTTATTCTTGACATATGGGCTCGGTTCTGATATTGGATCTGACTTGGCCTTGCTACAGCTTGTGCAGGCCAAAAACTCTCTAGCGTCATCCTTACCCACAACCCCCCTTGTCCCACTTACCTCATTTCTCATTTCCACTTTTCCAGACAGACACGTTCACCTTAGCTCTCAAGCTAAGTCTATTTTATTAATATTCCTTATTAGTATTTTTTGATAAAAATCTCTTGTCAGAGTTTCTCCTTTTTTATCATTTTATTTTTTCATACTTTTGTGTACCTTTAATGTCTTTTTGATCCCTTCCTATACACTTTCATGTATTCTTATTATCATTATTGATAGTTTACCCTTCTCTGTGCACACTTTGATGTAGCTGAATCTATCATTGTTGACAGAACCCTCCTTTTCCTTTTCTCATTTTCCCTAAAAAAAATATATATATATAAATAAATAAATATATATTTATATATATATATATACTATATGTATATATATATATATATATATATATATATATATATATATATATATATATATATATATACATACACACACACACACACACACACACACATACACACACACACACACACACATATATATATATATATGTATGTGCGTGTGTGTGTGTGCGTGTGTGTGTGTGTGTGTGTGTGTGTGTGTGTGTGTGTGTGTGTGTGTGTGAAGATTGGGGAAGATGGGTGAAGGCTGCCAGCCTAGCCATATAGAATTTGCTACATAATTCTGGCATTTTCTAAATATAAATATAAAATACAGGCATGTTTCTTAAATGAAAGAAAACACTGTAAAATGTGAACTTCAAGATTGTAGCAACATTGCCATCTGGTGTAAGGAAAACTAAGTCAAGCATTTCAAATCTTCTTTGAAATTAAAATTATGTTTTGTATGTCCTTTGAAGTTAGAATTTGGAGTCGATGAGTCTGGAGTAAGCATCCTGCATATTGTTTTAAGGCAAAAGTTAATGACCAGAATTTACATGTGGAATGCCCTTTATTGCTCTAAGTGTAAAAGAATGTCAATGTAGTTAATGTGTAGCCTGGGAACTCCAGGAAGGGTGAAAAAGATGATGCAATGTTTATCAGAACTGGAGTTTCAATTTAAATAGTGAGAACCAGAGATTGTTAAGCATTTTGATCTGTCTATTCAACTTAGCACTGCCTTGCTCTATGTAAGTAAGTTACTTTAGAAGTATGTTTTCTTATAGAAGTAGCTAGGACTATAAAGATTAGACTAAGTGTTTTTCTGTTATGTCAGAACTGTACTACGGAATTATTTTAAGTTTCTGTGTGATCACTGAACTCTTGCGTAGCACTGTGGTATATTAGTATTGTCTTGTGTTTTTAGTTTTATTATTAAATATTTTAAAAACCTTTTACCTGTGGCTGATTTGTGTAGGGATAAGCTAAGCTCTAGAGTACATTGCATATTTATAGAGTTTATTGTACAAGGCCACTCTAATAAGCCTTAAGACTGATTAGTCACACTTACCAATTGGATAATAATATTGCACAGTAATAATTGGACACCCTTTTAAGAACCTTTGGGTAGCTGATAATTATTAGCTGGTGGTGGCAGTAATTACTACCGTATCGTCTGGGTAAAGGGGCACAGCTGGAGAATCTGTGTCAGCCTTTCCCAGGAGTGTCTGTGAAGTTGTATAAATACTTATCTGAAAGTGTGTGTGTGTGTGTCAGGTACTTAGGCAGGGGCACGAAGCACTGGTTGGACAGAAAGGGTACTGGAGGTTAGCTTGCCAGCTAGGCTGAGATCTGGACCCTATAGCTGTACCGGGGAGTCTTACTTGGGACCTGGAGAGCAAGGGAGCAATCAGCCCCAAACTGACTGTGGTCTTTGTGTGCACTTAAGGGAAATTGTACTTTACTGTGTGCATTTGTTATCCTTTCCTCTTATATGAGATGCCCTCTCTGGTGTTAGTGCTGAGGATTGAGGCTCCTTGATTGCGGGACCAGGGCATGGCCATCACATTGTGGTGGCAATGGTGGGATCCACTTCACATTTGTGCTGGCGGTGGATGTCCACACAATATATTAATTAGTTGGCAAATACTAATTGGCTTGTAGTGGTGTGGGTAGAGTGAATCTTGTAGCTTATGTGCAGTGATCTCTGAAGGTGTTTTGTACTCTAAATCAGCCACGCAGTGAATACTTAGAGCTCAGATCACAATTGTTTTATTTCTTTTGTTAGCTTAGTTAGTCAGGGTGAGCAGGCAGCATGTCAGCAGAGGAGTATGGAAAGCTGACAAGGAGCCAGCTGGAGGAGATGTGCCAGGCTAGGGGACTGATGCATGGAAACCTGACTAAGGCAGACGTGATTGCAACCTTGGTTACAGCTGCATCAGAAAACAGCATCCAGGAGGACAATCAGACTGGCAGCGGAGATGCGATATCCTCAGAGAATGGACAGCTCAACCTTTCTGCGAAGGACAATCAGACTGGCAGTGGAGATACAATATCCTTGGAGAATGGACAGATCAACCTTTCTGCAGTTGACTTAAAAATTCAGCTGGAGCTAAAGAGACTTGAGTTGGAAACCAGGCGTTTGGAGATAGAAGCCGAAGAAAAGGAGCATCAGAGGAGGCATGAGAGGGAAATGCTGACTCATCACCAGAGTCATGGAGGTAATGGGGAAGGGAGTAACTGGACCCCAGAAGCACAACAGGTCAGTAAATTTCTTCTGCAATTTAAAGAGGGGGATAATTTTGATAGTTTCATTCATATGTTCAAACAGTATAGTGTTGACCAAAGGGTCTGGGTACAGTTCCTGACCCCCTTACTCCATGGGAAAGCTATAACTTTTTTATCAAAAATGCCTGACTCTTTCGGTTTTGATTATACTGCTGTAAAAATGTATTTTAGAATGTTTTAAGATAACACCTGAAATGTATAGGAAAAAGTTTCGTCAGCATAGGCGCAGCGCAGATGAAAGTGTGTGTGAAAATGTTGCTGAACTGAGCACTTATTTTCATAGCTGGGTGAGTGGATGTCAGGTCACCACTTTTGAAGGGCTGGCAGACCTTTTGGTGAGGGAACAAGCCATTAGCACTTTGCCTGAGGACATGAGGATCTGGTTAGCTGATAGACAATGTGCTACTTCAGATGAGTTGGGGAAGAAGGGATACCTATACCTGGCCAGCAGGGCAGCCCTGCAAAGGAAGAGGACCCCCAGTACTGCTCATGGGTCTAAAGGAACCCATGGTGGGCAGCACAGACTGCCCCAACAGAATCTGCCAGTAGCAGGGGAAGCCACTATTCCAGGTACACGTCCAGGAGCTAGGGTTAAATGTTTTGAATGCAACTAGTGGGGCCATGTGGCATACAGTTGTCCATGGAGGCAAGGTGGGGAATCAAAGTTGAGGGAGCCAGTAAGTGGGAAAGACAAAATGCCAATAGTAGGTTGTCTTGAGACAACAGGCGTACTAAACTACCATCCTGCAGATGTTCTGAGAGGGACGGACTTGGATGAGGCAGTACATGTACTAATGCAGTTACACGCAGTGAGGCTAGGAGACAAGCATGTGGGTCTGGTAGCCTGGGGGAAACCCAGACAGACTGCATACTTGCAGCCAGGACTGGTGAGGTGGTTACTTCAGGAAGGGAGCTACGTTGTAGCAGTGAGAGTGAAGGTGAGCCACAGCTGCTTGTGGGTACTGATGTTTCCTTGGACAGGGGGACTGCAAAGGTAGAGGTGAATAGTAGTACCCAGGCTGACAGTGAGGCACCACTGTCAGAGGATGCCAAACTTCCTGTGGAAGGGGATCTGGAAAGGGTTACAAGGAGAGAGTTGAGACAGGCTCAGCTCTCAGACCCTACATTGCAAGGCCTGAGGCAGGTAGCTAGGGAGGCACCTGATTCTCAAGGGAAGGAGGAGTATGTATACTGGGACAAAGGGTTACTATACAGAGAGTGGACCCCTGAGGGAGGGTTAGTAGGTGAGAGAGTACAGCAGTTGGTAGTGCCTAGAGCCTACCGTCTGGCGCTTCTAGCCATAGCCCATGATATTCCCTTTGCAGGTCATATGGGCATAAAACATACAAAGAGGCATATTATGCAGACCTTCTATTGGCCTGGAATTTCCAGAGATATAACAGGGTACTGCAGGAACTGTGAGCAGTGCCAAAAGGTAGGCATGGCAGGAGACAAGGTGAGAGCACCTTTGATGCCTTTGCCTGTGATTGAGGAGCCATTTCAGAGAGTAGCTATGGACATTGTGGGTCCTCTGAGTACCCCAAGTTCCACATGGAAAAAGTATATCCTAGTGGTAGTGGATTATGCTACACAATACCCTGAGACAGTGGCTTTGTCCTCCACTGAGGCAGAGAAGGTGGCAAATGCTTTGTTAGAGATTTTCAGCAAGGTGGGTTTCCTAAAGGAAATACTGTCAGACAGAGGTGTCGATTTCATGTCAGACATGTTGGCTTGTCTGTGAAAGTCCTGTGGGGTGAAGCACATGAAGACCACCCCCCTACCATCCCTAGACTAATGGTCTTGTTGAGAGGGTAAACTCTACAGTCAAGTTCATGCTACAGGCATATGCAGATCAGTTTAAGAGGGAGTGGGACAAATATTTGCCCCATCTATTGTTTGCTTACAGAGAGGTTCCCCAGGAATCCACAGGTTTTTCACCTTTTGAATTGCTGTATGGGCATAGGGTGAGGGGACCTCTAGATTTAATTTGAGATGAGGGGGAAAGTGAGTGTGAGTCTCACAAGGAATCTGTTGTGGCAAACGTCCTAAACCTCAGGACAGTGCTCACGGAACAAATGGGCTTGGCCCAGGAGAACCTGGCAGAAACCCAACAACAGAAAAAGGTGTGGTATGACAAGAATGCTCGAGCTAGAGAGTATGCTGTGGGGCAGCAGGTAATGGTTCTCATTCCTGTCAGACACAACAAGCTGCAAGCAGCTTGGGAGGGACCCTACAGGGTGGTAAGAAAGGTAAGTTATGTTAACTACATGGTGGAAGTGCTAGGCAGATGGCAAGGGCACATATTGTACCATGTTAACATGATGAAACCTTATCATGATAGGGAGGCCCTTGTGCTGAGCATTTGCAGTGGATTGCAGGAGGAGTCTAAGGGAGATCTGGAGACTGATCTCCTCAGTGAGGCTCGGGCTGACACCTCGGTGGAAGGGGTAGTAATGTCCCAGCAGCTATCTCCTACCCAGGTTTGAGAAATCTGAGCAGTGTTGCAGGAATTTGGGGGCATGTTCACTGGGAAACCAGGGTACACCCATCTGGTAGAGCACCAGGTGGATACAGGACCCCAAAGGCCTATTAGGCAGGCCCCTTGTAGGGTGCCTGAGAGAGTCAGACATACTCTGAGGGAGGAGGTACAGGAGATGTTGGAACTAGGTGTGATTCAAGAGTCCAACAGTCCATGGGCCTCCCCAGTGGTGCTGGTGCCAAAGAAGGATGGCAGCACCAGGTTCTGTGTGGACTACAGGAAATTAAATCGTCACACAGAGTCAGATGCTTACCCTATGCCTAGGACAGATGAGGCTCTAGAGCAGCTGGGTGGGGCTAAGTATCTTACAACCATTGATCTTAGCAAGGGTTACTGGCAGGTGCCCTTGACTCCCAGTGCTAGAGAGAAGTCAGCTTTTGTGACTCCTTTTGGCCTGTATGAGTTCACAAAGATGCCCTTTGGGATGAAGAATGCCACAACAACTTTCCAGAGGCTGGTAGATAATATCCTAGCAGGAGCAGGAGAGTTTGCCCTTGCTTAACTAGATTATATTGACATCTACAGCCATTCCTGGCCAGATCACATTCAGCATGTCATGGAGGTGCTGGGCAGACTACAGAGGGCAGGGATGACCATTAAGCCGAGCAAATGTCAGGTGGGTATGGCAGAGGTCTCCTACCTAGGACATAGAGTGGGGAGTGGAAAGATAAGGCCAGAATCTGTCAAAGTGGAAGCCATTCAGGCATGGCCTGCACCTGTTACTAAAAAGCAGGTGAGGACATTCTTAAGGACAGCAGGGTACTACAGAAAGTTCTTCCGTAGTTATAGTACCATAGCTGCTCCCCTCACAGACCTGACAAGGAAGAACAGGTCAGATAAGGTAGTGTGGACCCCAACATGTGAGCAGGCATTCCAGAATCTTAAAGAAGCTTTGGGAGCACCCCCTGCATTAGCCAGTCCAAATTACAGCAAAGAATTTATTGTGCAAGTGGATGCTTCAAACCAATGGGTAGGGGCTGTACCTAGCCAGATTTCTTCAGAGGGGGAAGAACACCCAGTGGTTTATCTCAGTTGTAGGCTCCAACCCAGGGAGGAATGCTTTGCAGCTGTAGAAAAGGAATGTCTAGCCATAGTGTGGGCACTGCAGAAACTTCAGCCTTATCTGTATGGAAGGAAATTACCTGTTATGACAGATCACAACCCTCTAACATGGTTAAACAGAGCCAGTCAGCAAAATGGCAAATTGCTAAGATGTAGCCTGGGGTTACAAGCATATGATATATCAGTGCAGCACCATAGTGGGATTAGCAATGCCAATGCAGATGGACTCTTAAGACAGGGAATGGGGTGAGGTACCTTCAGATAGACCTAACCCTCTCAAGCGGTGTTTATCAAGGGTCACTTGAAAAACTAGCTTGAGTTCTCCAGGGGAGGAGAGATGTGAAGACTGGGGAAGATGGGTGAAGGCTGCCAGCCTAGCCAAATAGAATTTGCTACATAATTCTGGCATTTGTAAATATAAATATAAAATACATGCGTGTTTCTTAAATGAAAGAAAACACTGTAAAATGTGACTTCAAGATTGTTGCAACATTGCCATCTGCTGTAAGGAAAACTAAGCCAAGCATTTCAAATGTTCTTTGAAATTAAAATTATGTTTTGCATGTCCTTTGAAGTTAGAATTTGAAGTCGATGAGTCTGTAGTAAGCATCCTGCCTATTGTTTTAAGGCTAAAGTTAATGACCAGAATTTACATGTGGAATGTCCTTTATTGATCTAAGTGTAGAATAATGTAAATGTAGTTAATGTGTAGCCTGGGAAGTCTAGGAAGGGTGAAAAAGATGATGTAATGTTTATCAGAAGTGGAGTTTCAATTTAAACAGTGAGAATTAGAGATTGTTAAGCACTTTGATCTGACTGTTCAACTCAGCACTGTTTTGCTCTATGTAAGTAAGTTACTTTAGAAGTATGTTTTCTTGTAGAAATAGCTAGGACTGTAAAGATTAGACTAAGTGTTTTTCTGTTATGTCAAAACTGTACTATGGAATTATTTTAAGTTTCTGTGTGATCTCTGAACTCTTGAGTAGCACTGTGGTGTAGTAGTATTGTCTTGTGTTTTTAGTATGATTATTAAATATTTTAAAAACCTTTCACCTGTGGCTGGTTTGTGTAGAGATAAGCTAAGCTCTAGAGTACATTGCATATTTATAGAGTTTATTGTACAAGGCCACTCTAATAAGCATTAAGACTGATTAGTCACACTTACCAATTAGATAATAATATTGCACAGTAGTAATCGGACACCCTTTAAGGGCTTTTGGGTAGCTGATAATTATTAGCTGGTGGTGGCAGTAATTACTACCATATCATCTGGGTAAAGGGGCACAGCTGGAGAATCTGTGTCAGCCTTTCCCAGGAGTGTCTGCAAAGTTATATAAATACTTATCTGAAAGTGTATCTGTGTCAGCTACTTGGGCAGGGGCACAAAGCACTGGTTGGACAGAGAGGGTACTGGAGGTTAGCTTGCCAGCTAGGCTGAGATCTGGACCCTATAGCTGTGCCAGTGAGGAGTCTTATTGGGGACCTGGAGAGCAAGGGAGCAACCAGCCCCAGACTGACTGTGATCTCTGTGTGCACTTAAGGGAAATTATACTTCACTGTGTGTATTTGTTATCCTTTCCTCTGATATGAGACGCCCTCTCTGGTGTTAGTGGTGAGGATTGAGGCTCCTTGATTGCTGGGCCAGGGCACGGCCGTCACAGTCTGTGTGTGTGTGTGTGTGTGTGTGTGTGTGTGTGTGTGTGTGTGTGTGTGTACATATATATATATAGATATGTTTGTGTGTGTGTGTATATATATATATATATATATATATATATATATATATATATATATATAAATAACTTTTCTCACTCTACTTCTATTTCTGTCATTTATATGGAAGTGTAGAGTTTATTTTCTTTGTTTTCATGTTGTTATGGCTGACAAACCTAAAGGACCTGCCAGTTTAATAAAGTGGGAGCAGTGTGGGCACAACATTTCACTGTCAGATTCTCATGTTGTATGTGTCTATTGTTTAGGGGCCATTCATCAGGAAAAGGACTGTAGCATTTGCCACAGAGCTCTCATCAAGAGGAAAAATAAATTAATATTGAAGGGCTTTATTCCATCAACCTTTGGTGGTCATATCTACTGTGAAGAGTAAATCTGATATTTCTTGCCCTTACTCTTCATCATCTTTAGAAAGGTCTAAAAAGAGGAGCTTGTCAGTACCTTGGAACCGACTCAAAAAATGCACAAATCGTCGGCTTCATGAAGTACTTCTTATCTGATGGAATGTCAATCCAAAACTTTGATGATGGAAAAGGTATTATCTATACCGGCAACTGTTCTGACTCCTAAAATGTTGACAAAATCTTCGACACAATAGGAGAGTCAGATTTCGACTAAGGACACGTCATCTTCGATGCTGACTATGTTGCCGCAGACATTTCAACAGCCTGATTTGTCAAGCATAGTCTATTCACCTTCTGTTGACCATTTTGCTGGCAAATTGCCCAAGGTCTTTTTTATAGAGACCAAAATCTCCTTCTCCAGTCTCTGTCTATTCCACCAAAAGTCTCACTGAGATTGATGTGGAGAGACTAGTGAATGAAATTCTGTGGGCGAGAAGGCTAACAGGACTCCTCTTGGTTCTGACCTCTTTGGGTCTTGGAATCAATTCAGCTTCTACCCCTTTCACTACAACTCTTCTAGTCTCCTCTGAGGTTTTACAGATGTCAGCTCTGAGCCTTCTAGCGCAGACTATACTGGATCTGGAGATATCGCTCCCTTCAGAACTGGTTATTTCCCTGAGTTCTTCAGCTCTGTCAGAGCTGGAGACCTCCTGGGGCTGCATCTGTCCTGTCAACTCCAATTTTTTCTGAGCTGTCTCTGCACCTTGGAGCTTCACCATGGTGCAGCTCAGCACCCACTTCTGCTTTGCAGGCTGTCTCATTGGAGCGGGGGTTACCACGGTTCTGAAGCAGTCTTTCTCTGTTCCAGACTCCCTTCCCTTTTTGGGGTGGCCAGCATCCAAAGGAATGGAGAAAGCTTTGTCCACAGTGGTCACTCAGTCAATCCCATCCTTCTTGGAGCACATCCCGTACTCACAGTCTCTTATTCGACATGTCTATCCACTGTGGAAGTGAGTACCAAATCCTCAGGACTCAAAGATTCATCTTCTGTCCTGTTCTGATACCTCCCCAGGCTATCCCTTTGAGGACATTCCTCAGAAGAAAAAGTGCAAGAGGAAGCACTTAGGTTCCCCACAGGAATCACTCACAGAAGACACCGATTTTGATGAAAGGGAATGGACCCCAAGATCACCCCCTGAGGATGTCTCCTTTTGAGACATCCTGGAAATTTTAAAACAGAAGGGTGACTGGAAGTCTCAAAATCCTTCCTTGGAGGAGTCTGTGTACCTGCGGGCTATCAGTACTCGCCCATCTACCTCTTGGGTAACTCCGCCTGATGACAAGCTCATTCAGGTGATCTCACAGCAGATGTGGAAGAAGGCACCAGATGTCATTGTACCTATTCTCAAGAGACTAGACAAAATTCTATCTGCTCCTGAGGTCAAGCAGTTTTGGGCCAAAAGTCTACTGGTAGATGCCATGGCCATTGCTGCTGTCACTAAAAAGAAACTGGCTGATGAAATTTCCTCTATCCATCCTCCCAGTAGGGAGTCCCAGGAGATGGATAGGTTTGGGAAGTGGGTATACACTTCATCGATGTTCACCTTAAGGTCTTTAAATTTCCTGGCACATATTACCAGTCTTCAAAGGGATCTGATCAAGGAATTTTCAAATACCCTTGCAGGAGTTGTTATTGAGGGAGTCCAAGACAAGGTTGCTTCCCAGTTGTCCACCCTGGAGTCCATATCAAATTTATCCATGAAGCTCATTGCGCATGCAACTAAAGGGACTACCCGAATGGCAGGTTCACGTGTAGCCATGAGGAGACACATCTGGATGCACCTTTGTGACTTTGTGGAACCACTTGAGTCTTCATTCATCAATGCTCCCTTTGATGGATCGTCTCTTTTTGGCCCAAAAGTTATCGAGACATTATCCAGGTGTGAAAAGGATGGTAAGACCCTTTCTGCAGTGGGAATACATTTTTCCACTCCCCAAAGATCCTTTTCCAGGAATCAGAGGGGTGGTGGAAAAATGTGTTTTAGGAATTCTGAAGGGCCTTTCCAGGACATGCGTGGTACCAGTTCTCCCAGGGACAGAGGGGAGAACTGTAATGGAAGATGCCATCCATGCAACAGAGGTGGTTTGCAGACTCAGGGCTTTAGTGACTCCTTCCCAGATAAGCCTTTTCACCATTCTTGAAAGGAAGCCCACTTGTCCTCCTCTGGAGGTAGTCGATGGATGCTTATCCTTGCACCTAAGAGCACCTTGCAAAATAAATCAACAGATTCTTGGGTGCAACGGATCATATTCAGAGGTTATACCATACCCTTTTCCAACCTTCCCCCCTATTGCAAGATAATCCCCAATGTTCTACCCAGTCAGAGGGAACCAGAGTTCTAGAAACTCAAAAGCTGCTAGACAAAAGAGTTATCCAGGAAGTCCCACCAGACCAGAGGATGTGGAATTAACTCAAGTTTCTTTTTAGTGCCAAAAAGGCAGGGGACTGGAGACCAGTTTTGGATTGAAATTGGAGTTCAGCATGCTGAACAAATCTGTCTGACAAACGAAATTCCAGATGGTCATGGTACAGTCCATTCTTCTGTTTTTGGGAAAGGATGACTGGCTGTGCTCAATAGATCTTCAGGATGCATAGTACTGCATAAAAATGGACAAATGCTCCAGAAGATTCCTCTGCTTCCATCTGGGAGTCAGTCGTTACCAGTTCAGAATGCTGCTCTTTGTCCTCACCACAGCCCCCAGGATGTTCACCAAATGTATGACAGTAGTAGCAGCTTAGATGAGACTGCAGGGATTCCAGGTGTTTCCATACTTAGATGACTGGCTCATTACCACTCTGACCAGGTATCAGTTGATAGAGCCAAGGGATTACATTCTCAATACCTGTGCTTACCTAGGAATAATGGTAAATCATGAAAAATCCCAACTGACTCCAACTCAGAGCTTAGACTTTATAGGAGCAGGACTGAATACTACATCAGCTGTAACATCCCTTCCTCCATTAAGACTTCATAAAATTATAACTCAGGTTCAGAAGATAATCCACAGAAAGAAAGATCTTGCTTTACTAATCTTGCAGGCAATAAGTTCAATGGCAGCAATAATAACTTTAGTTTTCCTAACCAGATTTCACTTGAGAATTCTACAGTGGCTACTGGCATCTCAATGATGCATGCCATACTAGCCCATGTCGGATGAGATTCTAATCAGCAATCATTGCAGGAAGGATCTAGCTTGGTGGATTAATTCTAATGAAATTCTTCTGAGCTGCCCCTTTGTCCTTCTGGAGCCCAAGGCCATAGTGACCACAGATGCCTCTCAGATGGGGTGGGGGGCATTTTCTGGGTAAGACTGTCCAAGACACTTCATCCCCCTTAGAGACAAATTTGCGTATCAATATTCCTGGAAGTAATAGTGGTGCTTTTAGCATTGCAGACCTTTCAATCAGCTCTTCCTCTGAGAACAATTGCAATCCAAAAAGACAATATGTTAGTAGTTTGGTACATCAACAAACAGGGAGGAACCAAGTCTTGCCCCCTTTGTTGAGAAGCACTCAGAGTGTGGCAGTAGGTGATCTCTTCCAACTGCTTTCTGATAGCAATGCACATTCTGGGGAGTTCCAGTGTGATATCAGACAAACTGAGCAGATGTATTGTCCAGCCTAATGAGTGGTCTTTCAATCCAAAAGTGACAGAAAGGATTTTCCATCAGTGAAGCCAGCCTTGCAGCGACCTGTTCATCTCTCCCCTACACAGCAAGTGCAGCAGCTACTTTGCCCTAATTCCCCCTCCGGAGAAGTCACTGAGAGATGCTGTTCTCTACACTTTGCCTCCCGGACTACTATATGCCGTTCCCCTGATATCTCTATTTCTAAAATTCATTCAGAAAGCACTCAGGTTGAAGAGCAGAGTAATCCTCATTGCACCTTATTGGCTTCGACAAATATGGTTCCCCTTTCTTTGGCCTTATCTGATTAAGCAACTTTGGACGCTGGACCTGGCACTGGACCTTCTGTCATATCCAGACGGACTAGTCTATCCAGACATTCTGAACCTCAAGCTGACAGCATGGTTCCTCCAGTTCCACTAATTGCCAGGCGTCGTAACCTTTCTTCCTTAGTACACAAAATTCTCTTAGCTTCTCATAAGTCTCACACCTGGGGACTATATACTAGTAAATGGAAGAGATTTACCATTTGGCCTTGAGAAAAAGATATTGACCCATTCTCTGCTTCTATTAAAAATATTTTAGACTTCTTAGCCTCTCTTTTCAATGCAGTAGCTTCCTCTTCCACCATCAGAATTCAACTAGCAGCAATTTCAAGCTTCCATGATGGTTTGGAAGAACATTCTTTGGCTTCTCTTGAACTGTAAGGCATTTATAAAAGGGACAGTATTACTGAAACCCCCTTTCAAAGATCCTGTTCCTCCTTGGGACCTAAGCCTCGTGTTGCAAACCATCATACATCCTGCCTTTAAACCATCTGCAGACTGTCATCTAAAGTTCTTGTCCTGGAAGCCATTATTTTTGGTGGCAATAACCTCTGCTAGAAGACCACCTTTTCTGATTTTTCACAAAGACACAACTCAACTCCCTCCTTTCTACCTAAAATGGTGTCAGAGTCTAATATCAGTCAGTCTATTAATTTGACGGTATTTTTTCCAAACTGTTCGAACAGAGCTGAATACCTTTTACAATTGCTAGATGTCCACAGACAATTTTGCTTTTATCTTCACAGAACTAAAGACATCAGGAAGTCTGACCAGCTGTTTGTGTCTTTTTCAAGTGTTAGTTTTGGTAAACCTGTCAGCAGAGTGTCCTTAGCAAGATGCCTCAAGGACTGCATTTCCTTTATTTATGAGAAAAAGAAAATTGCTTTGCCTAAACCTGCGAAGGCACATTCTACAAGATCTGTTGCCGCTTCAGCAGTGCTCCAATCTAGAGCCTCAGTGGATGATATATGTGCAGCGGCTACATGGGCTTCTCCCAATACTCTTATTACTCATTACAAATTGGATTTGGTCATTAGGGGGAAAGCATCTTTCTGTTCAATGATGCTCAGGAATATCCTTCCATGAGTCCTCCCAATGTCTGAGGTAGCTGGGGACTCGGTCCCATATGGCAAGGATAAAATAAAGATTGACAACATCAGATAAAGAAGTTATGCAATTACCATAATGTTCCATCTGTGTTGTCCATCTTCATTTATCCTTGTCTCCCCTCCTTCCATACCCCGGCCTTTGAAGATTTTTTTGGTAGAATGGATAGTTTCATAGTAATTATGACATGTATTGAGGCATAGCATATGTGGTTTCCATTAAGGCATCTTTAATTATACTTTATTTCTAATCTGAAAACTCGATCTGAGGTAAATGGGATAGCGGAACTGTGGGTAAGAATGAAGCTCAAGAGTTTTTGGCCTGGGCAAGCTGTAGTAATGGCCGAGTTGGTTTCAATATCAGAACCAATCCCATATGTCAAGGATAAATGAAAATGAACAACACAGATGTAATGTTATGGTAAGTACATAACTTTTTTTTTTAGTTAGGTTACTCATATTAATCACACGTTATAAAGTCTGTTACAGACCACTTTTTGACATAGAATATATGGGTTAGGCCTGGAATGGGTCAAGAGTAGGTTCAATATTTACTTAGTGAGTTTGAGTTTATTTTTATTTCTTATTTATTTATTTGTTTAACATTTGTTTACTGGGATGGTCTGACTGGACAACAGTGTCCATTTATTTTCAGCAGAGGCCCGGGGAGAAAAGATCCAGCAAAGTACATTTTTACTAATACATGTCAAGTACAACAAAAAAGTTTAATATACAGCTATATATGTATCTACTTACAGTCCAGCAGAGATCAGTAAAGCAATTTATATACATAGGAGATTAATTTACAGAAGTATATACGTGAGAGATATGAATAACACATAAGTAAAGTACAAATACAGTACGTCTTAAATTTTCTTAAGCCTCTACAGTGCATTTAATATGTCATCTAACAGAATACAGTTTACAACTGTGAGGAAGACAAAGGGATATAGATAAGGGAGAAGGAGGTTACAGGAGGTATAAAGTGGATAGAAATGTGGTTAGAGGTTCTATGTGAGTGAGGGAAAGTTATCCAGGGTTAGTACATGAGCAGATCCAGGTAGTTGTTCGAAGATCTTTTAGTAATTTCTTAAACTTGGTGATGCTGGAGGTGAATCTAATACTGATGCATAGGGAATTCCAGATTTTGGCAATACTGTTTGAGTATAACGAGTCACCAGCATTATTGCTACTTTTAATGATGTTTACTAGGTTTTTGTTACTGGAGCGCAGGGTCCGGTTATTGGAATAGTGAGTAAGTAGTTCTTTGAGAGCAGGTGCTTTTTAGGTTGGCTGAGTAGTTGGCCATGGAGAGCTGGTTAAAAATTAGTAGGTTGGGGAATTCAAGCCATGAGAGTTATTTGAGAGCATGACAGTGATGGGATCTGTAGCTGGCATCTGTAGCAAACTTTGCTATTTTATTATAGCAGCTATCTAGTTTATATAAGTTTTCTTGAGGTTGGTTAAGGATGGGAAATGCATATAGGAGTGTAGAGAGAAGGTGGGTTCTGGCAATGGAGATTTTGGATTCGTCAGTGAGGAAAAATTTGCTCCTGCACAGGGTACCCATTTTTGTGGACTTTTTTGATTGTTTTATTTATGTGGAGATCAAAGTTCATGTTGTGGTCTATTACTACTCCCAGGAGTTTAGTGTGGGGGACTGGGGTAATGATGGTGTTGTTTGCTGAGGTGATTTTGAATAGAGAAGAGGGGTCTGGGGATCTTGTATGGTGAAACAGGATGAGTTTTATTTTGTTGGGACTGAGTATTAACTGGGCATTGATTAGCCAGGTTTCTGCTTTAGAGAAGGCTTGCTGTGTCATTTCCTGAAGATGGTGGAGTGCTGGGGCTGCACAAATTAAGGTAGAGTCATCTGCTTACTGTATTAACATGGCTTCATTAGTGACAGTATGTAGGCTATTAGAGAATACTGTGAAGAGAAGAGGGCCAAGAATAGATCCTTGTGGGGGCCCTAAGGTGGCTGACAGTAGTGGGGAGAGGGAGTTACCACATTTGACTGCTTGCTGCTTCACAGTGAAATAGCTCTGGAACCAGATGAGTGTGGAGTGGCTAGTTTTAAATTCTGGTACTGTGTTTAACAGACTGTAGTGTGAGAAAGTCTCAGATGCTTTTGAGAGGTCCAGAAAGATGAGACCAAGTTACCTTAATTTGTGAGAAGGTTGACAGATGTTAGTAAAGCTTAGAAGGGCAGTGGTTTGTTAGTTCATCAGGATGACCCAGTGCCATATAGTTTTCGTCACACAAGTATTTTCTTTGCATGTGTATTATAAGTTTTACTTTCCTAACGTAACTCACTTTAACCAAGTTTACTATTGTTTTGCATTTCTTGAACCATGCTAAATTTTTTGTTTTGGAATTTTAGAGGTATTCAGTTTCCATAAAATAGAAAACCCTTTTCACTAGTATTCTGTAATTCTGATCCTAATATTCTTATTAGCACACAGTTTGACCTGGCAGTAATGTATCTCAAATTTTGGGTTAGAGATAATGCATTATTGTTTATTGCACTAACTGCTTTACTAAAGTTCTACAGAATAACCCAGTGGACTAATCTGTAAGATATTTCCTCACCAGGGTTTTATTTCTATTTAATCAAGTATTTAAATGTTTACAAGCTGTCTTCCAAAGTAAAATTTCACAGACCAGAAAGCATCATGGAGAAGTTTACATTAGATGATTATAGACCTACACTAACCTGGTCATATTATATATATATATATATATATATATATATATATATATATATATATATATATATATATATTTATATATACACTTATATATGTGTGTGTGTGTGTGTATGTATATATATATATATATATATATATATATATATATATATATATATACACACACACACACACACACACACACCACATATGTGTGTATGTGTGTGTGTGTATATATATATATATTATTTATTTATTTATTTATTGACATTTGTTTACCGGGAAAGTCCACTGGGCCATAAAGAACTCATTTACAGTGGAGGTCCAGGAAGAAAAGCTCCAAGACAAAATAACAATTTAAGTACATAATTACAAAATATCACAATATCTTCTTCTTCTTCTTTTGGCTTTTACCGATTAGGGGTCACCACAGCGGATCATCTGTCCGCTCATGATTGGCAGTGGAGTTTTACAGTGTCGAGTTGCCAGCCCGGCATCCAACCTTCCACAGAAGGCAAACACTCACACCTAGGGCCAATTTAGAGTGTCCAATTCATCTACTGCATGTCTTTGAAAAAATCCTGAGTATCCATAGGAACAAATTAAAATGTGCAAAATCCACCACAATCAGGTAGTCTAATGCTACAGAATCTGTACCACTAGCAGTTGAATTTAGGATAATATAGAAATGAGTGCAGAAGGACTAGAAAGTATCCAAGCCAACTGAAAGTAGTTACAAAAGAGAAACAGGTTAGTAGCAGGAGGAAAACAATTTAATACATTCTCAGTCAATAAGATTGCTGAGAAAAATTGAGGTTAGACCCTTTTCTATTACAGATATAGAGCAAGAGATATAGTGGTTAGAGAGAATTGATAGTGTAGGGGTAATACAAGGTAGTTAAGAGTAGTTGGATAACATAGAAACAATGCTGAGTTTGCTATACAGAAAGAGTCAAGTAATGGCTTCATAGGTAGTAGCAGGTGCATTAGTGCACTTACATATCCAGTTAGAAAGAAGATGATTATGAAGGGCAGTTTTGAAGTTAGAGGGGTGTTGTTCATTGCGTATAGAGGAGGGGAGGTTATTCCATAATCTGGCAATGATCCAGGAGTATAGGAGTTTTCTTGTAGGTAGGCTTGGTTTATGAATATGGATTAAGTGTTGGTGTTCTGATTGTAGTGGCTTTGGAGGGGAGTAAGGGGAAAGTAAGGAGCTAAGAGCAGGATAGTCTAATAGTTTATGGATAAGTTTATGTGAGGTGGTTAGTTGTATGAGTAATAGGTAATGAGGGAATTCTAGCCATTGTAGTTTCCTTAAGGCTATTCAGTGATGGGAGGAGATACCTGTAGCGAATTTGGCAATCTTGTTGTAGCAGGACTCTAGTTTTAGTTTCAGGGAAGACTGCAAGTTGATGAACAGTGGTGCACACCATAGGTTAAAGATGGTAGTAAGTAGGTGAGGGCAAGAGCTTGTTTAGTTGGTAAGGAGAGAAACCTGTTATGTCTGTACAGTAGCCCTAGTTTTTTTGTTTGTTTTATTAATATTTGATTGGATATGCAGGTCGGATTTTGGGTTTTTTGTCTATTCTGACTCCTAATAGTTTGGTATTGGCTACTAATTTGATTTTTATAGTTTAGTGAGAGTATATTAAAACCTTCTTTGTTGAGAATAGTGTTTCTTTGGGAGTAAACAACATAAGCTTAGTTTTTTTTTTGGCATTTAGAGAGCGAGATGTTTTTTTTGGAGCCAGGATTCTACTGTATAGAATGCTGTTTGGGTCATTTGTTGTAGTGTGTCTGGATTGGGAGCAGAGCAGACTATGTTCGAGTCATCTGCATACTGGACTAGGGAGGTGTTTGGAATAGCTTGGTATAGATTATTTATGAATATGTTAAACAGGAGAGGTCCTAAAATTGAGCCTTGTGGAATGCCTGTGGGGTTATGAAGGTAGGGAGAAATAGAGTTTTGCCAGTTGACACCATGTTGCCTATCTGAGAGATAGCTTTTAAACCAGTTAAGAGACTGAGAGGATAGTCCAATGGATGTAAGTTGAAACAGGAGAATGGTGTGAGAGATAGCATCAAATGCTTTTGATAGGTCCAGAAATAGAGATGATACAGTATGGCCTAAGTCACAGGCTTTGTTGATTATATCTAGGAAGGAGATCAGGGCAGTGGATGTACTGTATCCTAGACGGAATCCATGTTGGGTTGGGGAGAGGATGTTGTTATTTAGAAGGTAATGGATAAGTTGTTTTTGGGCACATTTTTCCAGAATTTTTGAGATAGGAGATAGAATAACAATGGTTCGAAAGTTTGAGGTATCAGAGGATGGCCCACCTTTATGAAGTGGAAGAATTATAGCTTTTTTCCAAAGGCAAGGGATGTGGGATACCTGGATGGACCTGTTAATAAGGATACTTATTGGGTAGGTGACTGAATCAGCAGCGATCTTAAGGAATTGTGCTGGAATATTGTCATCAGAATTAGAACAGGGCTTTAGGTTCTGAAAGAATTTTTTTATGGAGGATGTGGAGATAGGGGAGAGATTGAATTCTAGTTGGTGAGGTTCTTTGCTACAGTTTTGAGTAGTGATATTTGGGCTAGAGAGATTATGTAGTGATGGTGATAGAGAGCTGGTTAAAGGGATGTGATTAAATGGTAGGGCTGAGGGGAAGGAAGTTGTAAGATTGGCTATATTATCAATGAAGTAGAAGTTGAATTTAGTGGTGATAAGGACAGGTGGCATGTCAGGATATGGGCATGGATTAGATTTGGTGCCAGGGTGTAAGAGATTATTAATAGAGGACCAGAAAAGTTTAGGATTATTTTTCCTATTTGTTTGTAAATTCCAGAAGTATTGTTGCTTGTCTTTGCAGATAAGTTTTTTTGGCTTGGTTTTGAAGCTCTTTATAATGGATAAGGTTAGAAGAATTTTTGGATTTGAGCCAGTGTTTCCAGGCTTTGTCCCTATTTTTCATTATTTCTCTGGCAGATTTGGATAGCCATTGGGCATGGTTGGATTTTATTCTTTTGGATCTGGTAGGAGCTAAGCTGTGAAGGATATTTAGAAATGAATTATTGAAGTAAAGGAGGGCATCATATATATACACACACACACACACATATATATATATATATATATATATATATATATATATATATATATATATATATATACACACACACACACACACACACACACACATATGGGTCCCCTTCAGATGGTTGAACTTTTAAAAGCTCGACTTTCATATGGCCAAGACCATATGATCGAACTTTTAAAAGCTCGACCCATCTGAATGGGGATCTCCATAGAGCGTGAAACAGGAAAATTTCCCTTTACCCCAAGTAGTGTGATCTCGGAGTTGGTATATTTAAATCGCGGGAAGGGTGTTGGGGCGCAGCCCCCCACGTTGGGGGTGCAGGGGGCTTGCCCCCCTGCTACCACTGTTTAGTTCCCCCCCACACACATATTCAAGCAAATGTTCGATCATATGGTCTCAACCATATGAAAGGCGAACATTTGGATGTTTGATTATGTGAAGTAGATCCGTATATATATATATATATATATATATATATATATATATATATATATATATATATATATATATATATACGGGTCCTAGTCGCTATATCAAAAGTACGTTAAATTGAAATGTACTACAGCAAACTCACTTTCACGAAAGTGTATTTTAGAAAAAATGCAGTTTTGCAAAAAAAGAGAAAAAAAACTACACGCAGTTTGCGTGTAGATTTAGTTGTACATCAACATGTACTGTTGATTGTACAACTAAGCAAAGTGTTGCTTAGATCACGGTACTGCGGAGATAAGGGAATATTCCCTTTTCCGCACTGTTGTGCGATCTCGGAGTGACAATATTAAAGTAGGAGGGGTGTGCGGGGTGCATGATGTCTTGCCCCCCTGCATAAATGTGAGTAGTGTTTTTTTTATTTTTTATTTTTTATTTTCTTTCACAAAAGTACATTTTTGCTAAAATGCACTTTCGCGAAAGTGAGTTCACTGTAGTACATTTCCATTTAACATACTTTTATACTCAAAAAATTTTTTATTGATTTATTTCAAAAATATTAGTTTCAAATGTAAATTTTTGTGCTACTTTAAACAAATAATTAAACTATATACATTATATACATAAGGCCTGAGTTAGAAATAATAGATACAACCATTTGAGTCGATTTTGTATATATTATGAGTTGAAATGTTTTTCTTCAGTTTTCTTATAGGTTCATAGGTTCATAGGTTTATACTAGGCTATCTGCCCTAAGGCATTTATAAGCCTAGCCCAAATTATTGTGGCTTACGCCACCCCTTATATGAAAAAAATACTGTGCCCATTAGTTTGTTGTGCCTCTGTCCAGCAGTGACCCAGAGATGATTCCCGGGGTAAACCTACGATCTCCCATCCACAGGTCTAGATTTCTCTTGAACAGAGTCAGCGAGGTGCTCTGCCTCACATGGACCGGGATTTTATTCCACAGCATAGGGAGTCTCTGAGTGATAAATCTATCCCTCCAGCACGTCCTATTTATATCCGTGCTAAGGTTTAAGTCGCTTGCTCTAGTGGTTTTGGTGGATTTGGATTTTTGAGGTGGAGCATGTCCATTAATTCCGGGTTGGACATGGCCTTGTATGTCAGGCACATGTCACCTCTGAGCAGACGGTATGCGACTGAATAGAGCTGGAGTTTCTTCAATCTGGCAGCATATGACAGATTTTGGAGTCCCTTTATCCTTTTGGTGAGGAACTTTTGGGGTCTCTCCAATTGCTGCAGATGTCGGGTGAGATACATCCCGAATGGGGCATTGTACTCGATCATTGGTCTGATAAGTGAAGAGTACAGGGGAACAATGACCTCACTAGATCTGGATGTGAATCCCTTCATGATCAGGTGGGCAATGTAGAAGGTCTTTCTAACCACTTTAGCAATGTGAGTGTCAAAAGAAAGGCCACTGTCAACCTGGGTCCCCAGGTCCCTGATAACCTCTTCTGTGCTTAGTGGATTGCCACCTATATGGTAGCTTGGGGTTACCTTGTTTTTCCCGAAGGGTATGACTATACATTTTTGGCGTTTAACTTCAGGCCATGGCTCTGGCACCAGCTATCTGTTTCCGTGAGTCCCTTCTGAAGGATATCAGTGTCCGATGCACTTTCCACTATGGCCCAGTTTGCAGTCATCTGCAAACTTTGTCAGCCAAAGTCCTCCCATGTTGGCCTGTACTTCTGAGAAGTAGATGCCAAACAATAGGGGCCAAGGACCGAGCCCTGTGGGACACCACTTGTGACCGGCTTGGAGTCTGACACAGCGCCAGCAACTCTAACCCTGTGGGTTCTGTCCTTAAGCCAGTTTGCAACCCATCTTGTGACATATGGGTTTACATTTAAGCTGGTAAGTTTTTCTACAATACCCGAGTGGGGTATTGTGTCGAAAGCCTTTGCAAGGTCAAGGTAGGCTGTATGGACTGCCTTTCCCTCATCAATGGCCTTGGTGACTATTTCGAAGAAGTCGACCAAGTTCAAAAGGCATGATCTTCCCTTGACAAAGCCAAACTGGGTCGGGTCCAATGTCTGCAAGTCCCCTATATCTTTGTTTATGAGCTCCATTATGATCCTCTCCATAGCTTTGCAGACTAGACTTGTTAAGCTTATGGGGCGTAATTACCAGGGTCCGTGAGGCCACCTTTGTGGAGTGGGACCACAGTTGCCGTCGCCACTCCTTGGGCACGTATCCTGTGGTAAGGCTGAGATTAAACAGCTGCCTTATGTGCGGGTTTAATTCCTCATTTAGCTCGTGTAGCACACAGCCGGGGACACCATCCGGTCCCGTTGATGCTGTGTTTTTAGCTTTAGAGAGAGCAGCTTTCACCTGCGCATTTGAGATGTCCGGGAGGCTACACTCGGCTGGGATAGTTATCTCTCCTTTAGGGGGGGAGAAGGGGGTGAAGTTTGCACTGAACCTGTCTGCCAGTATGTTGGCAATGTCTGTGGGTTCAGTGATTTTGTATCATTTTGGACTAATTCTGAGCATATCTGTGAGTTTCCACCCAGGTTCCTAACATAGCTGAAAAAGGCCTTATGATTGTCCTTTGAATCCATGGCAATTTTTCTCTCAAAATTGGCCTTAGTTGATTTTATGAGTGCTCGTATTTTTTTACTAATAATGATCAGGGTGACTTCCCTTTTATGGATTTTGTTCTATCATGTAATAGCTTTCTCCTCTTATTGTAAAGTTTGTTAATGGCTGGGGTCCACCAGACTGGACGTTTGCCCTTTGTGGAAAGAGTCTTGGTTTTATTTGGGATTGCCTGATCCATGCAGTCCTGGAGGTGTTCATAGAAGGCATTTGTAAGGGCTTCCGCAGCTTGGGTTGTGGTTTCCTCTGACTCAGGGGCCTTGAAGGATACCACACCAGTCTTGAGTAGTGTGAAGTTTGCTTTAGAGAAGTTCTTCACTATGGTCTTTTTTGTTTGGGGTGGGGGCGGGATGTGGATTTCCAGTGAGATTAGTTTATGATCAGATCTCACCAATGAGGGATATACTTCTGATGTGGAGCATTTTGTCCCCATGTTTGTGACAATGAGATCTAGTATATTTTCTCCTCTCGTGGGAACAGTGACTAGCTGTTCCATGGCATTTGAATTTATGAACTCCAGGAACCGTTGGGCTAGAAAGTTAGGGCTTGAGTAATGTTCCCAGTCTATATTCGGTAGTTGAAGTCACCCAATATGATGGTGTTTGGAGATACATTTATACCCTCCAGTGTCTTCAGGAAGGCTGTGTGGGGTTCCTGAGTTTGAGAGGGTGGCCTGTAGCATGCTACAATTTGTAGAGCAGTTTTGCCTATTGTTAGTTGCACCTGGATGGTTTCAAGCTTCATGCGTTGCCACCAACCTGGAGGTGTGAGTATCCTTTATGAATATGGATACACCCCCTCCTTTTGTGGAGTGGTCCGGGTTTTGGGGCCGGAACGCATGATATGAGGTAAAACCTAATAGTGCCGGGGTGCTCTCAGGAGCCTTGAACCAGGTTTCAGTTACAGCACAGACATCGATGTTCTCCATACTGAGAAGGGCCTCGAGTGCGTGCATTTTGAGATTTAGACTTCTGGCATTGAGCAGCATTACCCTCAATTTCTTCCCATTTTTGTTTTCTAGGGTGGTAGGTTTAGAATTTGAGCCTTGCCTAAAAAAGGCACTATGGGGGTGGCAAGAGCCTTAGCCAATATCCGGAATCCCAGGGGTGACAGGTGCAAGCCGCCCCTTGCGAAGCAGCGTGGCTTGTCAAGCATGTCATCCCAGGCAGACAGACACTGGATCCCCTTTGAATGACACCAGACATTAAGCCAATTGTTAAAGCTGATCATCTTGTCTCTATATTGTGGCATCATTCTTGGTGAAGGAAGGATAGTGCTCAGGGTTAGGGTCATACCTGCCTGGGCTACATAATCAGAGAGCTCCTCTATGTCTCTTTTCATGCAGTCCAGGGAGGTACGTCTCAGGTCGTTCACACCAGCATGGACAATGACTGTGTCATATTTGTACTTGCTGTGGAGTGACCCGAGTGCTTGTGTTATGTGGCGGATTCTAGCGCCCGATAGGCAGCTTACTGTGACCCTCTCCTTGTTCAGCCTGGTGAGTGGGACGTCAGTGTGTCTGACTATGGAGTCACCTATGACAAGTATGTTTGGTGTTGTATTTGGCCTTAAGGGCTGTGACTGCTTTGCACACTGCTTTTGTGGTTTATGTGTTGCTTGTGGGGTGTCTTGAGGTAGCAGTTGTTTGGGTGTCTGCTTTGGAGGCCTCTGCTGTTTAGGTAAATTTTACTCAGAGCCTCCGAGTATGTCTTTGTGTGTTTATGTGTTTGATTCAGTGGAGTGGTAGCATTATGTGAGGCTGGTTTTGTGGTGTGTGTAGTTGCCTTCTCCTCCTGTCTGGTCTTGCCAGTCCTGAGTTGAGAGAGCTCAGCCTCCAGTTTGGCTAAATAGCTGCATCTCTACGAAGTATTTGTGTTATGTGGGAGGAGGAGAGGGTTGTCTGTGTACATGAGGCAGTTATAACATTGCCTCAAGATTCCCAGATTCACCAGCTGGACCGGAGAGGAGATTGACAACTGACCTTTGGACATGCTAGAATAATATTGGGAAATCCTTAATTGAAAACAAGGGCCAGTGGGGAGTGAGGGTGTAGTGCTTTTAATTTTTAGTGCAGACTTATATAATTGCTTTAGTGAGCAAGTGCCAGGTAACTTGAGTGCAATGTGATACAAGTAACTAAATGCAAAAACGACAAACAGTAACTTTCTTTCAAGTGAAACAAGGAAATAAGTACAGTAAGCAATGCAGATATCACTAGTGATCCACAGAAGCGCTGAGAACTTGCGTATTAGGTGAATTAGCTTCCAGGGAAATAACAAGCAAACAAACAACAAGTATATAAACAAAGCTAGATTCAGTAGGCCTGGATCTAGTCTATGCTAGAGCAAACAAGGTGAACCAATTTCAGTAAGATACAGTTCAAATATTCAGGCACTATAAACCTTTAACCAGAAAATTCCCAGCTCAGAAGGGCAGAGTCCAGCCTCTTCTCCCACAAGAGTGCAGTCCACGAACCTTCTTAATGTAAAATAACTGGCCTGAAGCCCATGTGCCTAAACCAGAACTAATACACTTGGACACTGGGCTCTCAATCAGCAGTTCCCAACTTAGAAGGATGAAAGCTACCTGTCCTGCCACCACAGTGCTTGCCACAAACCTTCCTAATGTAAAACAACTGGTCTGAAGCCCAAGTGCTTAATCCAAAAGACTTGAATGATAGCTACACTTTAATCAAGTTACAACCAAGCAGTAATAAATACCATTGAATACTTTAGAGAATGTCTGGATTAGTACTCAAGTTACACAAACAAAGCTAGATCCAGCAGGCCCGAATCCAGTCTATGCCATAGCAAACAAGGCGCACCAACTTCAGTAAGAAACAGTTCAGATATGCATGCACTATAAGCCTTTAACCAGAAATTCCCAGCTCAGAAGGGCAGAGTCCAGCCTCTCCTCCCACAAGAGTGCAGACCACGAACCCTCTTAATGTAAAATAACTGGCTTGAAAGCCCAAGTGCTTAAACCAGAATTAATACACTTTTAGAATAACAGACACTGAGCCCTCAATCAGCAGTTCTCAACCTAGAAGGATGTAAGCTACCTGTTCTGCCACAACAGTGCAGACCACAAACCTCTCAGTGCAAAACAACTAACTGGTCCGAAGCCCAAGTGTTTAAACCAAAAGGCTTAGAATGAGTTACACCAAGCAGTAATAAATACAATTGAGTATTTTAAGATGATGCAAAAGTAAAAAGAAGTAGGTAAAAACACAAGTACAGTAAAGCAGATGAAATTTTTTTTTTTTTTTTTTTCTGAACAAGTGCTGAGATCAAAGAAACAGATTTGAGTGCTGAAACTAGAAAACTGGCTAGTTACAAGAAAAAAACAAGCTAGAAGGCTTCCTAAAACACAGAAGGGCTTGGGGGCTCAGAAGCCTACAAATAGTCTGTACCACTTAACAAGAAAGGCAGGAAATAAGCTTAATTTTTTTTTTTTTTCTATTTCCCAGATGCTCTCTTTGTACACAGTAGGAGTGCCTGAAATCAGAATATGATCTCACTGCACTCAGTTGAGTGAGCAAATGAGATGGGCCCAGAGGCAGGCTGAGGGGCGGGCAGTTTCAATGCCACTAAGATTAACACCAAAACAAAACAGGGCGGGTGGGTGGGAATAACTGAAGAGCAGAATAACCAGTTAAAAATTCCTTCAACACTCCTTCATACACAGTTTAAATCAATTTAAATACTGTATTTTTTAAAAGAAAAAGTGCATAAAAGGTACTTAAATTCTCTTATACGTCCAGTTGAATATAACCAAGTTCTTAGCTTGCCAAGCTGAAGTTTTAAAGCAGGAATTATTTCACATGCACCAGTTTAAATATGCAAGGACAGGAAATCACTGAATGTGGCTACCCCCACACCTGTAATTACTAGCAAATAACAAAATTCAGCCAACACTAGCTTTTAGTTCAAGTTACTGAAGAGCAGAATAACCAGTTAAAAATTCCTTCAACACTCCTTCATACACAGTTTAAATCAATTTAAATACTGTATTTTTAAAAGAAAAAGTGCATAAAAGGTACTTAAATTCTCTTATACGTCCAGTTGAATATAACCAAGTTCTTAGCTTGCCAAGCTGAAGTTTTAAAGCAGGAATTATTTCACATGCACCAGTTTAAATATGCAAGGACAGGAAATCACTGAATGTGGCTACCCCCACACCTGTAATTACTAGCAAATAACAAAATTCAGCCAACACTAGCTTTTAGTTCAAGTTACTGAAGAGCAGAATAACCAGTTAAAAATTCCTTCAACACTCCTTCATACACAGTTTAAATCAATTTAAATACTGTATTTTTAAAAGAAAAAGTGCAAAAAAGGTACTTAAATTCTCTTATACGTCCAGTTGAATATAACCAAGTTCTTAGCTTGCCAAGCTGAAGTTTTAAAGCAGGAATTATTTCACACGCACCAGTTTAAATATGCAAGGACAGGAAATCACTGAATGTGGCTACCCCCACACCTGTAATTACTAGCAAATAACAAAATTCAGCCAACACTAGCTTTTAGTTCAAGTTACTGAAGAGCAGAATAACCAGTTAAAAATTCCTTCAACACTCCTTCATACACAGTTTAAATCAATTTAAATACTGTATTTTTAAAAGAAAAAGTGCATAAAAGGTACTTAAATTCTCTTATACGTCCAGTTGAATATAACCAAGTTCTTAGCTTGCCAAGCTGAAGTTTTAAAGCAGGAATTATTTCACATGCACCAGTTTAAATATGCAAGGACAGGAAATCACTGAATGTGGCTACCCCCACACCTGTAATTACTAGCAAATAACAAAATTCAGCCAACACTAGCTTTTAGTTCAAGTTACTGAAGAGCAGAATAACCAGTTAAAAATTCCTTCAACACTCCTTCATACACAGTTTAAATCAATTTAAATACTGTATTTTTTAAAAGAAAAAGTGCATAAAAGGTACTTAAATTCTCTTATACGTCCAGTTGAATATAACCAAGTTCTTAGCTTGCCAAGCTGAAGTTTTAAAGCAGGAATTATTTCACATGCACCAGTTTAAATATGCAAGGACAGGAAATCACTGAATGTGGCTACCCCCACACCTGTAATTACTAGCAAATAACAAAATTCAGCCAACACTAGCTTTTAGTTCAAGTTACTGAAGAGCAGAATAACCAGTTAAAAATTCCTTCAACACTCCTTCATACACAGTTTAAATCAATTTAAATACTGTATTTTTTAAAAGAAAAGTGCATAAAAAGGTACTTAAATTCTCTTATCGTCCAGTTGAATATAACCAAGTTCTTAGCTTGCCAAGCTGAAGTTTTAAAGCAGGAATTATTTCACATGCACCAGTTTAAATATGCAAGGACAGGAAATCACTGAATGTGGCTACCCCCACACCTGTAATTACTAGCAAATAACAAAATTCAGCCAACACTAGCTTTTAGTTCAAGTTACTGAAGAGCAGAATAACCAGTTAAAAATTCCTTCAACACTCCTTCATACACAGTTTAAATCAATTTAAATACTGTATTTTTTAAAAGAAAAAGTGCATAAAAAGGTACTTAAATGCTCTTATACGTCCAGTTGAATATAACCAAGTTCTTAGCTTGCCAAGCTGAAGTTTTAAAGCAGGAATTATTTCACATGCACCAGTTTAAATATGCAAGGACAGGAAATCACTGAATGTGGCTACCCCCACACCTGTAATTACTAGCAAATAACAAAATTCAGCCAACACTAGCTTTAGTTCAAGTTACTGAAGAGCAGAATAACCAGTTAAAAATTCCTTCAACACTCCTTCATACACAGTTTAAATCAATTTAAATACTGTATTTTGTAAAAGAAAAAGTGCATAAAAAGGTACTTAAATTCTCTTATACGTCCAGTTGAATATAACCAAGTTCTTAGCTTGCCAAGCTGAAGTTTTAAAGCAGGAATTATTTCACATGCACCAGTTTAAATATGCAAGGACAGGAAATCACTGAATGTGGCTACCCCCACACCTGTAATTACTAGCAAATAACAAAATTCAGCCAACACTAGCTTTTAGTTCAAGTTACTGAAGAGCAGAATAACCAGTTAAAAATTCCTTCAACACTCCTTCATACACAGTTTAAATCAATTTAAATACTGTATTTTTAAAAGAAAAGTGCATAAAAGGTACTTAAATTCTCTTATACGTCCAGTTGAATATAACCAAGTTCTTAGCTTGCCAAGCTGAAGTTTTAAAGCAGGAATTATTTCACATGCACCAGTTTAAATATGCAAGGACAGGAAATCACTGAATGTGGCTACCCCACACCTGTAATTACTAGCAAATAACAAAATTCAGCCAACACTAGCTTTTAGTTCAAGTTACTGAAGAGCAGAATAACCAGTTAAAAATTCCTTCAACACTCCTTCATACACAGTTTAAATCAATTTAAATACTGTATTTTTTAAAAGAAAAGTGCATAAAAAGGTACTTAAATTCTCTTATACGTCCAGTTGAATATAACCAAGTTCTTAGCTTGCCAAGCTGAAGTTTTAAAGCAGGAATTATTTCACATGCACCAGTTTAAATATGCAAGGACAGGAAATCACTGAATGTGGCTACCCCCACACCTGTAATTACTAGCAAATAACAAAATTCAGCCAACACTAGCTTTTAGTTCAAGTTACTGAAGAGCAGAATAACCAGTTAAAAATTCCTTCAACACTCCTTCATACACAGTTTAAATCAATTTAAATACTGTGTTTTTAAAAGAAAAGTGCATAAAAGGTACTTAAATTCTCTTATACGTCCAGTTGAATATAACCAAGTTCTTAGCTTGCCAAGCTGAAGTTTTAAAGCAGGAATTATTTCACATGCACCAGTTTAAATATGCAAGGACAGGAAATCACTGAATGTGGCTACCCCACACCTGTAATTACTAGCAAATAACAAAATTCAGCCAACACTAGCTTTTAGTTCAAGTTACTGAAGAGCAGAATAACCAGTTAAAAATTCCTTCAACACTCCTTCATACACAGTTTAAATCAATTTAAATACTGTATTTTTAAAAGAAAAAGTGCATAAAAGGTACTTAAATTCTCTTATACGTCCAGTTGAATATAACCAATTTTATTCAAGAATTTAAACAGGTTAAATCACTTCACATTATTTAAGAAAAATAGTTGCAACTAAGTTATAAAATAACAAACTTAGCCCAAGCTTTAAATTCAAGAAAGGGAATCCATACCAGTTTAAAATTCTTCAACACAATCATTAAGCAAACTACTGTATTAATAAAATGCAAAAACACTAAATTCTTTATACTTCAGTAATATAACCAAGTTAAAATTTCAAATAGTTATAAAAATAATTTAAATCACCAGTTTAAAAAAAATGAAAACTGAATTTTATCAACCGTAATTATACAACAATTTCATGCCAACTAAGTTTTACAAGTATTATCAATCACCAGTTTAAAATCATAAAATCAAAAGTACCCAAATTAATTTCTGATAAAAAAAAGTTCAAAAATACTTAATTCATACTAGTTAAATAACCAAGTTAAATTCAAAATTTTAAAGAAATATTTACATCACCAGTTTAAAAATAAACAGGTATTAAATTTTAACCCACTGAATTATACAAGTACATTACAACAAGTTTATTCAGATGATACAAACCAGTTAAAATGCAAAAAATCATCAATGAAATCAATTAATTACTGATAAAAAAAAGTTCAAAATACTTAATTCTTACTCAGTTAATATAACCAAGTTCTATTCAAAAGTTTAAAGGAATTAATTTAATACCGTTTAAAATGAAAACAGAAATACTTAATTCTACCAACTAATTAATAAAATACTATTTTACAAACTAGTTTTAGCAAGGAATTTTAAACAAAACCAGTTTAAAATCTAACAAATTCAAAACAGTTAATCATTAATTACTGAAAAAAAAAGTTCAAAAATACTTAATTCTTATACAAATTGAAATAACCAATCTAACTTCCAAGCTATTAAAGCTTAATATTTCAATACTATTTAAATATGAAAAGGCAAAAGACTGAATGCTCCATCCTGTAATATACAATACAAGTTGCCAGCTAGTTTAAATTCAATTATAGAGCAGAGTACTTAATTCCTTAAATTTCTTACATTTAATTTTAATCTGATTTAAATTTATTGATCCTTAATTTCCTTATGTCCAATTTGAATTCTTAGTGCCAAGCTGAGTTTAAATGGATTATTTCATGGCACTCTAAGTCATAAAAACAATATTTTAGACTTATTACTCAAATTAATTGAAAAAAATATTAATTAAAAATACATTAATTTTACCTAAAAAACATTAAACATTTTGAATCAAGTTTTTAATTTATTAACTTTGGGGA
>NC_056733.1:290593261-290725761 GCF_019279795.1 Protopterus annectens
TGCCAGGGATGGCACTCTTTACCCTGCAGTCGGGTGCACTGACATGGATGGCACTCTTTACCCTGCAGTCGGGTGCGCATGACAGGGATGGCACTCTTTACCCTGCAGTCGGGTGCGCCGCATGACAGGGATGGCACTCTTTACCCTGCAGTCGGGTGCGCCGCATGACAGGGATGGCACTCTTTACCCTGCAGTTGGGTGCGCCGCATAACGGGGATGGCACTCTTTACTCTGCAGTTGGGTGTGCAGCATAACGGGGATAGCACTCTTTACTCTGCAGTTGGGTGTGCCGTATGACAAGGATGGCACTGTTTACCCTGCAGTTGGGTGCGCCGCCTGATGTGGATGGCACTGTTTACCCTGCAGTTGGGTGCGCCGCCTGACATGGATGGCACTCTTTACCCTGCAGTTGGGTGCGCCACCTGACATGGATGGCACTGTTTACCCTGCAGTTGGGTGCGCCATGACATGGATGGCACTGTTTGTCCTGCAGTTGGGTGCGCCGCATGACATGGACGGCACAGTTTGTCCTGCAGTTGGGTATGCCGCATGACATGAACGCCACAGTTTGTCCTGCAGTTGGGTGCGCTGCATGACATGGACGCCACATTTTGTCCTGCAGTTGGGTGCGCCGCATGACATGGATGCCACAGTTTGTCCTGCAGTTAGGTGCGCCGCATGACATGGACGCCACAGTTTGTCCTGCAGTTAGGTGATCTGCATGACATGGACGGCACAGTTTGTCCTGCAGTTGGGTGCGCCGCATGACATGGATGGCACTGTTTGTCCTGCAGTTAGGTGCGCCGCATGACATGGATGGCACTGTTTGTCCTGCAGTTAGGTGCAGTGCATGCCATGGACACCACAGTTTGTCCTGCAGTTAGGTGCGCTGCATGACATGGATGCCACAGTTTGCCCTGCAGTTAGGTGCGCCGCAAGACATGGACGCCACAGTTTGTCCTGCAGTTAGGTGCTCCACATGACATTGACACCACAGTTTGTCCTGCAGTTAGGTGCGCCGCATGACATGGACGCCGCAGTTTGTCTTGCTGTTAGGTGCGCCGCATGATATGGATGCCACAGTTTGTCCTGCAGTTAGGTGCACTGCATGACATGGATGCCATAGTTTGTCCTGCTGTTAGGTGCACCGCATGACATGGACAGCACAGTTTGTCCTGCTGTTAGGTGCGCCGCATGACATGGATGGCACTGTTTGACCTGCTGTTAGGTGCGCCGCATGACACGGGTGGCACTGTTTGACCTGCTGTTAGGTGTGCTGCATGACACCGATGGCACAGTTTGTCCTGCTGTTAGGTGCGCTGCATGACACGGGCGGCACTGTTTGTCCTGCTGTTAGGTGCGCTGCATGACACGGGCGGCACTGTTTGTCCTGCTGTTAGATGCGCTGCATGACACGGGCGGCACTGTTTGTCCTGCTGTTAGGTGCGCTGCATGACATGGGCGGCACTGTTTGTCCTGCTGTTAGGTGCTGCATGACATGGATGGCACTGTTTGTCCTGCAGTTAGGTGTGCTGCATGACATGGATGGCACTGTTTGTCCCACAGTTAGGTGTGCTGCATGACATGGACGGCAGTGTCTGTCCTGCAGTTATGTGTGCTGCATGACATGGACGTCACTCATTAACCTGCAGTTGGGTGCGCTGCATGACATGGATGGCACTGTTTGTCCTGCAGTTGGGTGCGCTGCATGACATGGATGGCACTGTTTGTCCTGCAGTTGGGTGCGCTGCATGACATGGATGGCACTGTTTGCCCTACAGTTAGGTCTGCTGCATGAATGACCGGCAGTGTTTGCCATGCAGTTAGGTCTGCTTTATGACATGAACGGCACTGTTTGTCCTGCTGTTAGGTCTGCTGCATGACATGGACGGCACTGTTTACCCTGCAGGTGGGTGGCTGCATGACATGGATGGCACTGTTTACCCTGCAGTTGGGTGCGCCGCCTGACATGGACGGCACTGTTTACCCTGCAGTTGGGTGCGCCGCCTGACATGGACGGCACTGTTTACCCTGCAGTCGGGTGCGCTGCCTGACATGGACAGCACTGTTTACCCTGCAGTCGGGTGCGCCGCCTGACATGGACGGCACTGTTTACCCTGCAGTCAGGTGTGCCGCCTGAC
Organism: Protopterus annectens; assembly: GCF_019279795.1. NCBI lineage: Eukaryota > Metazoa > Chordata > Ceratodontiformes > Protopteridae > Protopterus > Protopterus annectens. Next base: position 290,595,403 of record NC_056733.1, read on the forward strand.
ATGGACGGCACTGTTTACCCTGCAGTCGGGTGCGCCGCCTGACATGGACGGCACTGTTTACCCTGCAGTCGGGTGCGCCGCCTGACATGGACGGCACTGTTTACCCTGCAGTTAGGTGTGCTGCATGACATGGACGGCACTGTTTATCCTGCAGTTAGGTGTGCTGCATGACATGGATGGCACTGTTTGTCCTGCAGTTAGGTGTGCTGCATGACATGGACGGCACTGTTTGTCCTGCAGTTAGGTCTGCTGCATGCATGACCGGCAGTGTTTGCCCTGCAGTTAGGTCTGCTGTATGACATGAACAGCACTGTTTGTCCTGCCATTAGGTATGCTGCATGACATGAACGGCACTGTTTGCCCTGCAGTTAGATGTGCTGCATGACATGAACGGTACTGTTTGTCCTGCCGTTAGGTGTGCTGCATGACATGAATGGCACTGTTTGTCCTGCCATTAGGTGTGCTACATGACATGAATGGCACTGTTTGTCCTGCCTTTAGGTGTGCTGCATGACATGAATGGCACTGTTTGTCCTGTCGTTAGGTGTTCTGCATGACATGAATGGCACTGTTTGTCCTACCGTTAGGTGTGCTGCATGACATGAACGGCACTGTTTGTCCTGTCGATAGGTGTGCTGCATGACATGGACGGCACAGATTGTCCTGCAGTTAGGTGTGCTGCATGACATGGATGGCACAGTTTGTCCTGCTGTTAGGTGTGCTGCGTGACATGGATGGCACAGTTTGTCCTGCAGTTAGGTGTGCTGCATGACATGGATGGCACTGTTTGTCCTGCAGTTAGGTGTGCTGCATGACATGGATGGCACTGTTTACCCTGCAGTCGGGTGTGCCGCCTGACATGGACGGCACTGTTTACCCTGCAGTTGGGTGTGCTGCCTGACATGGATGGCACTGTTTACCCTGCAGTTAGGTGTGCTGCATGACATGGACGGTACTGTTTGTCCTGCCGTTAGGTGTGCTGCATGACATGAATGGCACTGTTTGTCCTGCCGTTAGGTGTGCTGCATGACATGAATGGCACTGTTTGTCCTGCCTTTAGGTGTGCTGCATGACATGAATGGCACTGTTTGTCCTGTCGTTAGGTGTTCTGCATGACATGAACAGCACTGTTTGTCCTGCCGTGGTGCTGCATGACATGAACGGCACTGTTTGTCCTGTCGATATGTGTGCTGCATTACATGGATGGCACAGGTTGTCCTGCAGTTAGGTGTGCTGCATGACATGGATGGCACAGGTTATCCTGCAGTTAGGTGTGCTGCATGACATGGATGGCACTGTTTGTCCTGCAGTTAGGTGTGCTGCATGACATGGATGGCACTGTTTGTCCTGCAGTTGGGTGTGCTGCCTGACATGGATGGCACTGTTTACCCTGCAGTTGGGTGTGCCGCCTGACATGGATGGCACTGTTTACCCTGCAGTTGGGTGCGCCGCCTGACATGGATGGCACTGTTTACCCTGCAGTTGGGTGTGCTGCATGACATGGATGGCACTGTTTACCCTGCTGTTAGGTGTGCTGCATGACATGGATGGCACTGTTTAGCCTGCTGTTCGGTGTGCTGCATGACATGGATGGCACTGTTTACCCTGCTGTTAGGTGTGCTGCATGATATAGACCGCACTGTTTAGCCGGCTGTTAGGTGTGCTGCATGACATGGACGGCACTGTTTAGCTGGCTGTTAGGTGTGCTGCATGACATGGACGGCACTGTTTACCCGGCTGTTCGGTGTGTTGCATGACGTGGCCTGCACTGTTTACCCGGCTGTTAGGTGTGCTACATGACGTGGATGGCACTGTTTACCCGGCTGTTTGGTGTGCTGCATGACGTGGATGGCACTGTTTACCCTGCTGTTCGGTGTGCTGCATGACATGGATGGCACTGTTTACCCTGCTGTTCGGTGTGCTGCATGACATGGATGGCACTGTTTACCCTGCTGTTCGGTGTGCTGCATAGGAAATAGTTTTGTGACCATAGACGCATGGCAGATGAAAGTGTGTGTGGATGTGTTGCTGAACTAAGCACGTTTTCATTATTGGGTGAATGGGTGTCACATCACCACTTTTGAAGGGCTGGAAAACCTTTTGGTGAGGGAACAAGCCCTTAGCACTTTGCCTGAGGACATGAGAATCTAGTTAGTTGATAGGCAATGCAATATTGCAGATGAGTTGGGGAAGAAGGGAGACCTATACCTAACAAGCAGGGCATCACTGCACAGGAAAGGAACATCTAGTGCTGCTCACAGGTCTAAGGGAACCCATGGTGGGCATCCCAGACTGCCACAACCGAGTCTGCCAATAGCAGGGAAAGCCACTAGTGCAGGGACACATCCAGGACCAAGGGTTAAATGTTATAAATGCAACCAGTGGAGCCATATAGCATATAGATGTCCATGGAGGCAAGGTGGGGAACAATAGGTGGGAGAGCCAGTAAGTGGGAAAGACAGAATGCCAGCAGTAAGTTGTCTCGAGACAACAAGGGTACCAAAATACCACAATAACTTATATCCTATCTTAGTGGTTGGGAAAGAGGCCACTGCTAAGAGAGACACAACCTCTGACCTAACCCTTGTGAAGCCTGCAATGGTTAAAGAAGAGCACTACTTGCTTGAGCAGTCAACTCTAGAGCTTTAGGAGGGACCCCATTCCAAATACCTTTGGCTAGGGTTTACCTTGACTGGGAGACTGGAAAAGGAAGCCACAAAGTAGGTGTGTTTGAGAATATCTCTGCAGGTATCCATATAGGGAATGATTTTGATAATGCAGTCCTGTGTGTGCATGCAGTTACACGCAGTCAGACTTAGAGACAAGCATGTGGGTCTGTTAGCCAGGGGGAGACCCAGACAAACTGCACCCTTGCAGCCAGGACTGGTGAAGTGGTTACTTCAGGTAGGGAGCTACCCAGTAGCAGTGAGACTGAAGGTGAGCCACAGCTGCTTGTGGGTACTGATGTTCCCTTGGACAGAGTGACTGCAAGGGCAGAGGTGAGTAGTAGTCGTACCCAGGCTGACAGTGAGGCACCACTGTCAGAGAATACCACACTTCCTGTGGAAGGGAAGCTGAGAAGGGTTACTAACTGAGAGTTGAGACAGGCTCAGCTCTCAGACCCTACATTACAAGGCCTGAGGGAGGGAGGTAGTGAGGCACCTGATTCTCAAGGGAAAGGGGAATCTGTATACTGGAACAAAGGGTTACTGTATAGAGACTGGACCCCTGAGTGATGGCTAGAGGGTGAGAGAATACAGCAGTTGATAGTGCCCACAGCCTACCATCTGGCACTCCTAGCCATAGCCCATGATATTCCCTTTACAGGTCATATGAGCATAACACATACAAAGAGACGTATTATGCAGAACTTTTATTGGCCTGAAATTTCCAGAGATGAAACAGGGTACTGTAGGACATATGAGGAGTACCAAAAGGTAGGCAGGGCAGGAGACAAGGTGAAAGCTCCTTTGATGCCTTTGCCTGTGACTGAGGAGCCATTTCAGAGGGTAGCTATGGATATTGTGGGACATCTGAGTACCCCAAGATCCACAGGGAAAATATATATCCTAGTGGTAGTAGATTATACAGATACCCTGAGGCAGTGGCTATGTTCTCCATTGAGGCAGAAAAGGGTGGCAAATGCTTTGTTGGAGATTTTCAGCAGGGTAGGTTTCTCAAAAAAATACTGACTGACAGAGGTGCCAATTTGACATCAGACCTGCTGGCTTGTCTGTGGAAGTACTTTGGGGTGAAGGACGTAAAGACTACCCCCTTCCATCCCCTGACTAATGGTCTTGTTGAGAGGTTAAATTCTACACGCAAGTCCAAGCTACAGGCATTTGCAGACCAGTTTAAGGGGGAGTGGGACAAACATTTGCCCCATCTGTTGTTTGCTTACAGAGAGGTTCCCCAGGAATCCACAGGTTTTTCCCTCTTTAAGTTGCTGTATGGGCATAGGGTAAGGGGACCGCTAGATTTGATTCGAAATGAGTGGGAGGGTGAGTGTGAATCCCACAAGGAGTCTGTTGTGGCATATGACCTAAACCTCAGGACAAGGCTCAGGGAACTCATGGGCTTGGCCCAGGAGAACCTGGCAGAACCCCAACAGCAGAAAAAGGTCTGGTATGACAGGAATGCTTGAGCTAGAGATTATGCTGTAGTGCAGCAGGCTATAGTTCTCATTCCTGTCAGACACAATAAGCTACAGGCAGCTTGGGAGGGACCCTTCAGGGTGATAAGAAAGGTCAGTGATGTTAACTACATAGTAGAACTGCTAGGCAGGAGGCAGGGTCATAAATTGTACTATGGTAACATGATAAAACCTTACCATGATACGGAGGCCCTTGTGCTGAGTATTTGCAGTGGATGGCAGGAGGAGGCTGAGGGAGATCTGGTGACTAATCTTCTTAATGGGGATCGGACTGACACCTCAGTGGAAGGGGTAGTGATGTCCCAGCAGCTATCCCCTACCCAGGTTCGAGAGATCCAAGCAGTTTTACAGGAGTTTGAGGATGGGTTCACTGGGAAACCATAGTGCACCCATCTGGTGCAACACCATGTGGCTACAGGACCCCAAAGGCCTATTAAACGGGCCCCTTTTAGGGTACCTGAGAGGGTCAAACAGACTCTGAGGGAGGAGATACAGGAAATGTTGGAACTAGGGGTAATTCAGTAGTCCAGCAGCCCCTGGGCCTCCCCAGTGATGGTGGTCCCAAAGAAGGATGGCAGCACCAAGTTCTGTGTGGACTACAGGAAATTAAATAGTCACACAGTTAGATGCTTACCCCATGCCTAGGATGAATGAATCCATAGATCAGCTGGCTAAGTATCTTACCACTATTCATCTTACCAAGGGTTACTGGCAGGTGTTCTTGACTCCCTGAGCTAGAAAGAGGTCAGCCTTTGTGACTCCTTTCGGATTGTATGAGTTCACAAAGATGCTCTTTGGGATGAAAAATGCCTCAGTGACTTTCCAGAGGCTTTTAGATCGTATCCTAGCAGGACCAGGAGATTACACCCTTGCTTACCAGGATGATATTGCCATCTACAGCTGTTCCTGGCAAGAACACCTTCAGCATGTCAGGGAGGTGATGGGCAGACTACAGAGGGCAGGGTTGACCATTAAGCCCAGTAAGTGTCAGTTGGTATGGCAAAGGTCTCCTACCTGGGACATAGAGTGGGGAGTGGTAAGATCAGGCCAGAACCTGCCAAAGTGGAAGCCATTCAAGTATGGCCTGCCCCTGTTACCAAAAAGCAGTTAAGAGCATTCTTAGGGACAGTAGAGTACTACAGAAAGCGTGTCCCCAATTATATTACCGTAGCTGCTCCCCTCACAGACCTGCCAAGGAAAAACAAGCCAGATAAGGTAGTGTGGACCCCAGCATGTGAGCAGGCATTCCAGAATCTTAAAGGAGTTTTGGGAGGACCCCCTGTGTTAGCCAGTCCATGTTACAGCAAAGAACTTGTGCAGGTGAATGCTTCAAACCATGGGGTGGGGCTGTACTCAGCTAGGTTTCCTCATAGGGAGATGAGCAGCCAGTGATATATCTCAGTCATAGGCTGCAATGCAGGGAGGAATACTATGCAGCTGTAGGAAAGGAATGTCTAGCCATAGTGTGGGCACTACAGAAACTTCAGCCTTATCTGTATGGAAGAAAATTCACTGCAGTTACAGTACACAATCCCTTAACATGGCTACTTCGGGCCAGCCAGCAAAATGCCAAGTTACTAAGGTGGAGCCTAGGGTTGCAGGCATATGATATAACATTGCAGCACCACAGTCGCATTAGCAATGCCAATGCAGATGAGCATTCAAGACGGAATAGGGTAAGGTACTTCCAGATTGGCCCAACCCTCTTAAGCAACGTTTCTCAAGGGTCACTTGAAAAACTAGCTTGAGTTTTTTGGGGGGAGGGGAGTGTGACATAGGGCAATACTGCCAGCCCAGCCCTCTGGAATTTTCTAAATAATCATATGTCATTTGTGAATATCAACATGAGTCATATGCTTGTCTTACAGATGTATTGGAACTATAGGTTATGTGTATATTAAACTACAGGTACAGAAGTGTGTGTTGGTCAGCGTTTGTACAGTACTGAGCTTCAAGGGTGTGGCCACAGTGTACCTTACTGAAAAAGAACAGAAATGTATATAAACTATATACCTGTGCAAATGTATATGTTTTAACAGTAGAAACTAGAACATACAGAGTTAACTTGCAAAACTTCAAGAAAATAATTGAAATTAAATTGTTTTATGATTGTGCTATAAATGTTTTCTCTCACTTTCAGTGCAGTAGCAGACATAATGTTTAGAGATAGAAGTTTTTGTATTAACATGAAAAAGAAGTAATTTCTAGGTATGAGATGTAGAAGTGTTTTATTATTTTATGACTTCCAGGATCTGCAAACATCTGAGAAATATGTATTTTTCACAAGGAGATGTCAAGTGCTACACTGGGGGTTTAGCTTGGGAACTAAAGTCAGGTGACAAAAAGTGATTTCATCCAAGCTAACCCAGCAGTGATATTTGATATTAATTTAAGAACTCTCAGAGAGATACTGTGGATTTTGTATCTTGTCTTTGACCTAGAAACATCCATTCATCACCACCTTCTGCACTTGCCTTGCTGTAAGTAGGTTTTTAGGGCATAGTAACTATTTTAGATTCAGATAGGAATATAGTAAAATATAGCTTAGATGTTTTCTTTATTTATTTGAGCCTGCTCTGCAATGTTGTTTTAAATATTCCCTGTGATTTTGAAGTCTGATGTAACCGATTATTTACTGAGTATTGTCTTGTTCTTTTAATATTTATTTATTATTAAATATTTTTAAACATGTCTTTGTGGCTATCTGTGAGTCATATTTAAGCTCTTAAAGTACTTGCATATCTATTTGGTGACACTGTGCAGGCCACTCCTAAATATTCTTGCTCTTGGTCAGACTACCATTTGGATTATTAGTAAAATTACACAGTAGGATTTGACACCCTTTGGTAAGGGCCTTAGAGTAGCTGATAAAGAGTTGGCTGGTGGCAGCTAGAACTACCTCACAGTCTGCACAGAAGGGGGGCATAGCTAGTAAACCTGTGTCAGCCTTTCCCAGTGCGCATGTTTGTATATAAATCAAATTTCAAAGTGTGTGTGTGTGTGTGTGTCAGCTACTTGGGCAGGGACATGAAGAACTGGTTGGACAGTAAGGGTGCTGAAGGTTTTGTCTTGGCCACTCAGCTGGGATATCAACCCTATAGCTGTGCCAGTGGGGAGTCTTAGTGGGGATCTAGAGAAAGAGGGAGAAACCAGCCCAGGACTGACTGTGAAATTACACTTTACTGTGTGTGTACTTGTCATCCTCCCAGTGTATATGTTCCTCACTGTTGCCAGTGGTGTGGATTCAGGGTCCTTGATTACTAGGGCAGTCCAGGGACATCACACACGCATACACTCACACACACACACACGTCTTTTTTTTTGTTTGTTTTTTAATTTTATTCTTTTTTTTTTGCACTTGCTAAATAGCAAAAGTGCTGCTTATTAAGTATGAAATAACAGCAGTCATTAGCTTTCATTCAAGCCAAGTTCCATGGCATATACACATGTACTCACATACAGTCACATACACACACTTGCACTAGCATACATGGACTCACAGACATCGTATACAATCAGACACACACATGCTTTCTGTTTTTCTGATGTCCCTTTTCCCTGGCACAGATTTCTTTATTTTAAATCTGAGCCAGGAGCTGGGGGCATAGTTCCCCAATCCAATGGAAGTCTGAGAGGGACCCAAATCCACAGATTTAGCTCATCCTGGGAGCTGAAATAAGACTGGAACTGTGGTTTGACAGGACATTTAAAAGTAAAATGACACTGTGGGTGGTAATGAAAGTGATGTATCGAAGTGGACGTGACTTCTGTCAGCTTAACTTGGACCAGAATTTTAAACACTCTGGGGGATGGGACAGACACAGAATGCGATTTTAAGCAGGTAAAAAAATAAGCAGAATATAAAAGCACTGAACCACAAAAGAAATGACTGTTTATTTTTAGCTTTTCACTTTACACTTTCATGATGCTTGGATTTAAATTTTGAGGTCCCCTTTTTTTTGCCTTGAGTATGACATTCAAAAGAAGCTTTTATTTTTATTTACAAATTGGCTTGCACTTTTAGCAGTCAGTGGCTGTGAAGTTTAAGCTTAGTTAGACATTTCCATTTAATCTGTTATTGATGAAGAGCTGACCTGCCAAACATCAGTAAAACTGGGTGGTAATCTGCTATTTAGGAACCTTAACAGGGAAGAATGAATTGCTTTTTAGTATGACTAAGAGCTCTGTACTGCTTCCCTCCTTAGAACAGCTTATAGTAGCAGTGCTGAAGATTGTGCACTCAAAATAGGTAGTTTCTGTTTTATCATTGATTTACTGGCTGAATTAACTCATGTGTGCAAAGCTGAACAAATTCACAATACTTTTACCTACCCAATTCCTTAGACTTCACTTCTACAGCTGTTCTTCTTATGTTCTCCTCATATCAGTGCAACGGTGGAAACTACTGAACTCCAAATGCTGCCTGATAGTATTAACTATGGATAGTTACAATCTGGATTCCAGATACTTTCTTCAGTCCACTTATTTCTTGCATACTCCCCTTGTGCATCACAGTTAAGACCCAGGAGGTCAAAATAGATGAGGCCACCTCCACCAAGAGACCTGTCACTAGGAGAGTCTCGCAGGGCTCAGTACTGGATCCACTTGTTTTTATCATCTGTATCTCTGAAGTGGAAGCAAACGCTTAAGGCTTATGGCTGACTAAGCTTGGTTATCAATAAATCCCCCGCAGACACTAGCATTCTTCAAGAAGACCTATCTCTGTCTAACAAATGTGGCAAAGTTATGGTCTTAAAAATGCATAATTATACCTTTTGGGAAGTCAGCCATCTCAGCTAATTACCATGTTGATAATACTCCTGTGATGATGTGAAAAGGTGCCAGTTGTGCCAGAGAGAGTAGGGCAGTGCATGTGTAACACATGCCATCATAGCTAGCTGAAAATTTTGTAACGAATTATATGGCATTTGAATATCAACCTGATTTGTACAGATGCTTGTGTTAAAATGTATTTTTAAAGCTGCTTGTGTTAAAACTGTATCAACAGTTGGTCCTGCTGAACAGAAAATAAATATTCATGTATGTTAGACAGTATTGTTGTAACTGTTGAAATGTATATATTTTAACAGAGAATACTAGATAGGGAAGGGGTTAAACTCAGCCCAGCTAACCTTAAGAAAAATAGCCTGAAATTAAATGACAACACAATTTGTTTTCCAATGGTACCTTGAAGTGTGGGAGATGCAAGGCTTGTAGTTTTGTGGTTAATAAATTCTCCTATATTAATAGTGTCAGATTCAATACTTGTGGTTCCTTTAATTGTAATTCTGAAGGGGTGATTTATGCCCTCAAATGTCCGTGTAAAAAATTTTATATTGGTGAAACCAAACGGTCATTTAAAGTTAGGCTGCTGGAACATGCTAGGGACATTACTAATAATAGGGAAACAAGTTCAGTGGCTGTGCATTTCAAGGAATTTCATAATAGCAAAAATGAAGAACTTCAAGCTACAGTTTTGGAAAAAATTAATTGCTCATGGCACAATATTTTAAATATTAAACAAGTTTTAATATATAAGGAAGCTATGTATATATTGAAGTTTAATACTATGTACCCACAAGGTCTTAATGAAGACCTAAATTGGAGAGTACTTATTTAAATTTATTAGTTTTAATTGTGTTATTGAATAATTGTTTCATTAATTAACTCTGTGTATATAAATGCAGTGTGTTTTACTTGTTCTTTACTCCTTGAAGGCTTATGCCGAGACGTCAGAGGAATAAACTTGCCTATTTTTTGTGGATTTGTGGATTGTTCCTGAGTTGTTATTTTCCATTTTGGTCAGTTTTTTGGTTGTTTATACTATATGGCCAGTGATCCACAATTGCATTTGCCTCGTATCTTCAGAGAAACTGTGGATGGTACACAAATGTCTTTGGACAATTTTTTGGCTACCACTTCAGATCGTTCTGACAGAGTTCCTGTGCAAAGAAATGTGACTGGTAATGTTTCTAATGTTTGGGATAGGTGGGAAAATGAAAGGAAGAAACGCTTCCCTAATCCCTTCAATGGTGTAGGACGTAAATTGCCTTCTTCCATCAGTTCTGAAAGTAAATCTTTGTTCAATGAGTTGGAGAAAAATATGTGGAAAGAAACGGCTACACACTTTAATATCTGTGGCCTACAAAAGTATGCTGATCTTGATATTACACCAAGGGGGCTAAGAGTCTATAAAGATCCAACAACCCCTTTTGATTTACAACAGGACACAGATATAGCCTTCCATAAACGCTGGGTTGCTTCCGCTCATAAATGTGTGTCTGAATGGATACAAATTTTGATTGAGCGTGATATGGTGAAACAACGTGTATTGAGCGCTGAAATAAAAAGATTATGTGAAAATCTCAATGCTTGTACTCCTGCATTGATTATGGATGACTTTCTGAGTAGTATAAATGAAAAACTTAAAGACTACGAAAATCAGCTGTTCGAAAGGAAAAAAGGTAAATTACTGAGGGACTTGCGTGATTATGAAAGCAACAAGGCTTTCTTGTCTAGAGCCAACCGCAAGAAGCCACGTCATCGTGTTCATTTCGAAAATGACTACGCAAGTGAAAGTAACCATAATTCTTCGTTTTCAGCGTCGGAAGGGGGATATACTTCTCATGAAGAGGCTGATAATAATATCGACTTTCCTACACTACCTAAACCTCAACAGTCCGACAGATTTCAGCAAACTTTTCGTGGGGACACGAGGAATGTTCATGGAGGCTTCCAGGGTAGAAAACGACAGAGGGAAGCACAGGGTTCATTCCAAAGAGGACAATTTCCACACAGTGACTACAAAAGAGGTAGATGGTAATACGTTTTCTTTACCTCTGAACAATAATTATGTGATTAATTTATCAGGACAATCTTTTACAGATATTGAGTTATCTGTTCTTTGTAAAGGACTAAAGTTTATCCCTACTGTGGTATCACGCATACATGATATAAAAAGAGATATTTTTAGATTTGGTAGGAAGCTTCAGCTTAAAAGTTTCTTTTTTAATAATATTAATGCTGTGTCTTCTTTAAATAGTTCTAATTCTTCATGTGATAGTTTTTATACATGTGCATCGGATGATATAAGTGATACATATGATGCTTATTTTAAATTGGATACTAATTGTATTAAACAAAATAGTAATTTTGTTCCACCTGTTTTGAATAGTGATGTTACTCATTTTGTTAACTTACTAAATTTTTCTATTGACTATGCATTTGGAGAATATATGAAATGTAAAACTAATATACAATATAATTTAGGCTTTGATGAATGGCAGGCTTTACTTAAATTGAGCAAAATGAATGAAATTGTCTTTAAGCCATCTGATAAAGGCAATAAGCTTGTTGTTATGCACTTCTCTCAATATATTAGAATGTGTACTGATCATTTAAATGATGAAAATGTTTATGAAAAGGCAACACATGCTTTGTATAACCATGCTTTAAAGGAATATGATGAATTACTTGAAAAAGGCGTAAGGTTGGGTTATTTTACCCAGATGGATTTAAAGAAAAAATTTAATAGAGAGGGATGTAAAATGGCATATTTTTATTGCCTTCCCAAAGTACATAAGAGCCTAACATTACCTCCAGGAAGACCAATTGTATCAGGATGCAATTATTTTTTGCATAATTTGGGTCTTTTTCTACACAGTTTTTTGTTGGCTAAGGTCAAAACTTTACCTTCATATATTACAGATGTTTTTGATTTTTTAGATAAAATTAATGGAGTTGAATGGAATGAGCATATGTATTGGATCACTATAGATGTGAAAAGCCTATATACAAATATTAGTCATCAATTTGGTATGGAGGCTGTTAGATTCTTTTTAGGTGATTATCCTGTTACAGAATATATTTTAGAGCTCATTCAATTTTGTTTGATTAATAATTTTTTTGAATTTGATAATTGTCTATATCGACAAAAACGTGGTACAGCCATGGGGGTAGCTTTTGCCCCCATGTATGCAAATTTAGCCATGGGCTTATTTGAATCAGAATTTTTATATAGAAAATATTTTTTTCAAAATTATGTTATTAAATATTTTAGGTTTGTAGATGATTTAATTTTTTTGGTTGAAGGTGGTGAGACTTTAGTAGATAATTTCATTTTAGACCTAAATAAAAATAGGTTTTCTTTGGAATTTGATGGTTTGAAAAAAGGTACTTCTATTCCTTTTCTTGACATTATCTTAAATATTGTTGATGGCAAGAATTTAGTTACTTCGGTTAATAGGAAATTTGATGGTGGTACACAGTATGTATATGGCACTAGTTGTCATCCCCCACATACAATAGAAGCTCTGCCATATAGTGAAATTCTTAGAATATCTAGATTATGTAATACTGAGGTTGTTTTTGATAAGGAATTACACTTAATAATGCATACTTTTGGTCAAAGGGGTTATAATAAGCAAGTTATACAAGACAGTTATGATAAGTTTTGTGGTTACAGGTATAGTCACACTGTTCCCAAAATTTATAATAGTTGCCTAAGTGCACGCCATAGTAAAGTCAATTTGAGAGAGAGTTTATATTTTGTTTCCACTTATGGTTGTTTCAGTGGTGAAATGTCTCGTGTAGTTAGTTACTATTGGAATTATTTTAGTTCTTTGTATAATGTGTCTGTATGGTTGGATGTAGATTTACGATTCTCATATAGAAGGGGCAGGAATATTAAAGATTTTTTGGTAAAGAGTAGATTTGAGATGCCTGAGGTCAGTCTACAACGTAATTTGTTTTCCAATGGTACCTTGAAGTGTGGGAGATGCAAGGCTTGTAGTTTTGTGGTTAATAAATTCTCCTATATTAATAGTGTCAGATTCAATACTTGTGGTTCCTTTAATTGTAATTCTGAAGGGGTGATTTATGCCCTCAAATGTCCGTGTAAAAAATTTTATATTGGTGAAACCAAACGGTCATTTAAAGTTAGGCTGCTGGAACATGCTAGGGACATTACTAATAATAGGGAAACAAGTTCAGTGGCTGTGCATTTCAAGGAATTTCATAATAGCAAAAATGAAGAACTTCAAGCTACAGTTTTGGAAAAAAATAATTGCTCATGGCACAATATTTTAAATATTAAACAAGTTTTAATATATAAGGAAGCTATGTATATATTGAAGTTTAATACTATGTACCCACAAGGTCTTAATGAAGACCTAAATTGGAGAGTACTTATTTAAATTTATTAGTTTTAATTGTGTTATTGAATAATTGTTTCATTAATTAACTCTGTGTATATAAATGCAGTGTGTTTTACTTGTTCTTTACTCCTTGAAGGCTTATGCCGAGACGTCAGAGGAATAAACTTGCCTACATTTTGTGGATTTGTGGATTGTTCCAGAGTTGTTATTTTCTAAGGGGTTAAACTCAGCCCAGCTAACCTTAAGAAAAATAGCCTGAAATTAAATGACTTGGTTTAGGCCATAAAGATTCTATCTCACTAGTCTGAATGCAGACAAATATGCAATGTCTATGAAAGGCTTTCTGCAGGAACGGTAGAAGTGTTGGAATTGTTTTATAACTTCCAGATGCTGTATTAATTCTTTAGCTAAAGTTCTGTGTGTGTGTATTGTGACACATCTGTGCCAAATCTTAGTATCTAGTGAGGAGGTAGTGTGGGAATCACAGAGTCAGGTGACCAGATGTGATGTCATTCTGTAGCTAGCACTGAAATTGTAATTGAATACTAGTAGGGGATGTGATAGTGCACTTTGTTACTAGACCTGATAAGAGACACTCATTTAACTTCATCTTGCCTTGCTTTAGTAAGTAACCATGAGGCAGTAATTCTTTGTTCATTTAGGAAAATATAGGGAGATTAGCTAAATATTGTTTTTTGTATCTGTCAAGTCAACTCTATAGCTGTGTCATTAAGGAGTCTTATTTGGAGCCTGGAGAGAAAGCCCAGCCCCAGGACTGGAGTGTGCATTCCCTGTGTGCTCTTAAGGGAAATTGTACTTGGTGCAGAGAGCTGCATCTGAAAATACTGTGTGTGTCTATGTTTTTCTCAGTGAACATTCCCCACTAGTGTCAGTGGTGAAGACTGAGGCTCCATGATTACTGATTAAGAGGAAGGACGTCACAACACCCCTAAAATTAGACTCAATGGTCAGGGATCTTGGTATGCATGTAGACGGTAGCCTTACCTTCAACCACCATGTGGCCACACTGGTGAGGAAATCCCTTTATGTTGCACAACTTTTAAGTAAGGGCATGGCTTTTAAGTCCAAAGGGGTCCTTATCCCACTGTACTCTGCTCTTATCAGACCACTTATGCAGTACAATGCTCCCTTTGGTATGCACCTGACCAGCATATGCAGTAACTAGAATGACTTCAGAGATTCCTTACAAAAAGAATATAAGACATAACAAGTCTGATTATGCAGAGCACCTTAAAGCCCTTTTCCTGTATTCAGTCTCCTATAGGTTGCTGAGGGGTGATCTATACCTGGCTTACAAGGCATCTGCAAACCCCACACTTGTGAATCTCCTGCAAATTTATAAGTCAAAAAGTACCTCTAATACAAGGTTTAATAACCTGAGTTTTGTCTGTAACTTAAACAGAACATGCAGGAGAGACATATGTGTTCCAGAGACTGACCCTCCTATGGAACAGGCTTCTCATCTATATGAAGCTGAGTTTGTCTATTACCCAGTTTAAGCACAACCCAGACCAGTGGATGGACATAGAAAATTTACACTGGGCCTGGGACCCATGTCTCTTATGGACAGAGGTAGCTTATAAATGCCTGTCCCTCAATATCCTATTTGGATACAGGACTTCATTATTGTTTAACTTGGCCAGAGTAACTATCTTTGAATCTATGAATACATTCACTCATTTGTATGTTTGCATCTTTAATGAAGACCACATCATTGATGCTGAAGGGTTGTGAGGGGTTAAGTAACACTACAAATTCTAATTTAGAGAGACCACATGAAATTTCATTGTGCCCTGTTATTTTAAGACTAAATTCAGTATTTTGAGGAAGATACTGGACAGCTAAGTAGTGACTGAGGCATTTCTACTCAGCAGATTATTTTGCCTTTTTCTACCTATTACCTTTTTTCCACTTTTCACCATTGTGAAATCTGAGCAGTTTCAGGGAAGGAAAATTTCTTTCTGCAGCTACACTTCAGACAAAACAGAGTTCTTGATTTTATATGGATGAGTTCTGTTTATTCATTGTTTTAGCTTTAATAAGTCATTAATCTGAATCAACCCTACCATTGTTGGCTTCTTGTAGGTTAGAGATGGGAATACGTATGCAAAAGTGAAGTTTCATATTTTTCCCCTAAACTTGGCTACTGCAGTAGAAGAGGGTGGCACAGTGGTGTATAAATTAACATTGTCACCTCACAGCAAGAGATTCTCTGGTTCAGTTCTCAGCTGGGGTGCCTTCTGTGTGGAGTCTGCATGCCCTCCTTATGTTTGTGTGGGTTTCCACTGGGTACTCTGGTTTCCACCCATGTTGAAAAGACATGCAGAAGGTGGAATGGACACTCTAAATTAGCCCTAGGTGTGGGGGTGTGCATGCAAATGTGTGTGGTGCATCCTCTGAGGATGTTTGGACCTTGGGCTAGCAACCTGAGCCCGTAAAACCTGTAACTGCTACAGAAACAAGTGCTGAAAGGTGCTTGTTGCCTGATGTACCACATGGTGTACAAACAGGTGACAGAGAGAGAGAGACAGAAAGAGAGAGAGAGCAGTAGAAGTGAAAAACACAAATCAGAATTAGTGGATCACTTTGATATATATAAAATGATTGAGTGGGTCCTACCTTAGAAAAGACCACTCTATTAACGTTTGTTACCATTTGATAGGTAAAACAAATAATCTAGTTTGACATTTATGCCATTCGTTGCTATTACTTTGCCTGCTGACAATGAATAAAAGCCAGAAATGGACACCAGAGTTAGGCTGCCCTGCAAGCAATTACATAAAGCACTTGCATTGCAGTCACCATTACTCGACATCCACAGCAGCAAGTCAGCTGGAGGCCCCTGTTGGCTGCAGGTTTCATAGGTGTCTAATGACAACTATGATTCATAGGTTCATAGGTGTTTACTAAGCTAGTGACTACATGGCCCCTTTAGCCTAGTCATGCATCCCAAATCTCTGACAAGTTCTGGTTCCCTTGATAAATATAAACAGGGGCTTGGGAGATTAAACATTTACAAGCAGGGTCCTGGGAGATGAACCATTTACAGGCTGCCTGTGTCCATTAGAGACATAGGTGCCAAACCAGGGATGAATTTCCTGTTCCCCATCCAATTGTCCAAGTTACACTTGAATTCTGTTAGGGAACAACTCAGCTTCACATGGATGGGAGCCTGTTCCAAAGAAGGAGTAGTCTCTGGGATGCATATCTGTCTTTCCAGCAGGCTCTATTTACATCACAGCCAAGGTTTAAGTTTTTAGAATGGGTGCTTTTGGTGCAGTATGCCTTGCAAATATGCACATAGCTGGCTTTAGGCATCAGTGAACCCTACAGTCGCTGGGGGACCCTTGTTCCTCAGGGGATCCCAACCACAGCAAGTTGTCATATCTTTCTTTTTTAACATGTCTGTCAAACCAACAAGCACTTAACTCTTTTGGGCCCCACAAAATCTGCTGCTAGTTGGTGAATAAAGTACTCATTTCCTTATGAGGCTTTTTAACCTAACAGTGTTGTGATCATGACCCTGTTAGCATAGAGCTGGTAATGAACATGAGCAAGGTAAGCAGTTGAGAGAACGGCAGCCCAGAGTGACCAATCAGTGCAAACCTTTGATTTTAAGAAGAGTCGATGCTTCCAGTTTTCAAGGATGGTTTTGTCTTCCAGGTAGTTTTATAAATCGTGGCAAAACACCAGGTACTATAACTCTCACCTACCTTCTTTGCTGAAGAATTCTGCATGATGCCAAAAATAATAGCAAAATGAAGGCACAAAACCAGGAACACATTTTAAATATTAATCTAATTCAAGAACACAGTTAACAGAACGACACCTTTTGCATCAGCATGCATTTTTTGGGCAAGAAGAAGTTTAAAACTCTTGATGTCTGAATTTATTGATTGCCTGTAATCTTGAATGATTTACCGGCCACTCAAACTTTTTATGAAGGAAAGAATAAAATTTGAGGCAAAACCAGGGAAGATTTCTGAAATCAGGGATAGTAACAGGCATGTATTACTTCTCAATGAGGTAAATAAAAGTGACTTATCTGTGCTGCAGTTTGATGAATGCTAAACAGCAGTCAATGATCTGGTGTGGAAGTACCAGTGCTGCAGAATGTATTGCTATTTGTTGAAATATTTGCAAAATTAGTATTGCCATGGCTTATGCTTGGTGTGTCACGTGAGAGTGTGTGTGTGTGTGTGTGTGTGTGTGTGTGTGTGTGTGTGTGTGTGTGTGTGTGTGTGTGTAAAAAATATCACAGATTTTTATCTGTGCACACATCCAATAATGCTGGGACACATACATTTTCTGGGTATCAGTAAAACTGCAGCTAAAAAGTAATTACATTTTAAAAGTAATGCATAAAACATAACACAGAACATTCAGACACTTAGCTCTTCTAGGAGACTGGTGCCCCCCCCTCTCCCCAGAGTGTATAAATGGAGACAGTGAGGCCCCTTAATCATCCCTGATTGTGTCGGGGCCCCACAAATGCTATTGTTAATTGGGGAAAAATGAGAATAAAAAATGTATTACTTTTCTGAATATGCTTTTTAACCTGAGCAGGGTGGTGATATGACCCTGTTAGGATAAAGCTAGTAATGTCCTCTGCTCTCAACTGCACCCATTCTAAAATCAGCCCCTCTGAGACGTGTGTGTACATAAAGTTGCTGTAGATTATCGGGGAGGATGCTGATGATTGTATGGTCATTACTTTAATTTGCATCACAGTCAAATCTTAGTATGCACAAGAGGTCATTGTAGCTTATGTTTGGGCTGGGGACAGTGTGGTCATTGTTTCTTTTACTTTTCTCACAGACCTCAGATGTGTACAAAGAAGGTTACTATAGCTTGTGTAGCGGCAGTGTACTGTCTAGGAGCAGCAAAGTAGAGTACATTACGGTAATCATTTTGTTTTTCACTTTCCTCACAATCACACACTAAGCACGTATACAAGTGGCTGCCTTTGAAGTGTAGGGGTGAGAAGTGTGGAGGCATACTATGTACATACATGTCACGAGTCACTGGAAATATATGACTATGGTAATTTGAACCTCTGCTTTCATCCCAGTATGACACCAGAGGGACAAATAAGCAGTAACTGTCTTTTTCTGGGGGTTAGGGAGGCAGAGAGTGTTCACAGGATCTGTGTATCCTCACAACAATTGTCTTGTTAGTTTATTGTGACCAACTATTTTGTCAGCTTTAAACATTAAGCATTGGACATATCTTATGCCCCCCCCCCAAGAAAAATTAAGACTGAAATTCTTTTCTTACTCATGATTTTTCTTTAGGCCACCTTTTGATTATAAGGTTGGGAAAAAGCTCTAAAATGCTCTAGCTTAACTGAGTTATTTCCCAAATGGCTATTACTGTGCTGTTTTGGTCAGGAAAGATGTGTTGAAAGGATACAAGATAAACTAAACCTGAACAGCAGCACACTGAATTTCATTCTTTAATCATAATTTGTGTTCAAGCCATCACTGGATGAAAAGGTTGTGTAAAAAGAAATAAAAAGTTTCAAATGCACATCAGAGCATATAGAAAGTTATGGCTTCTTGAAAAAGCTGAAGAGAATGACAAAATGTGAGGAAAAAAAATAAAAAAGTAATGTTTATGATATGGAGGCCTAAGATGGGGGAAACAGAGGGCAGCACTTGAGGATGTGTGTATGTGTGGGTGGGGGACTGAAACAGTAGGCAGTGCCTAGCATGCCATTTCAGCTAAGTCCAGCCCTGTACATACAGTTGTTTTAATGTATCATTGTTGCAACTAAATGCCAGTGACTGGGAAATGTTGCTTAGTGAGATGGGCCAACATAGTGTGGTACATAGGCCTGTTGCATTTAAGACCACTGTACCTATAGGTCAGTCTGTGTGTACAATTCCTACAAGTTTGCAGCATGAACTAAAAGCACATTTAGGAGGGTAGCAGTGGCAGAGTGATACTTAGACTTGATGTGCCTAGGGGGCCCCAACATTTGGCATTTGCTAGGGGCCTCCAAAATACTAACACTGGCCCTGCATATGCAGGAGGTCCATCAGGCAGATATCTCCCCTCAACAGCCTGTAGGAGACAGAATACAGGGATAGGGCCTTGAGGTAGTCTGCACAGGACATGTTACTTATGCCCTGTATTATTTATTGAGGAACCTCTATGGATGTTCCAATTGTTGTGGTTAGGTACATAACAGAGGGGGGCATTGTAATCAATGATAGGTATGATGAATGCCAAATACAGTGAAACAATGGTTTCTTTAGACCCAGATGCCATACCTTTCTTTATAAGTTGTAGAACAAAAAATGTTTTTCTCACTACTGTATACACATGATGGTCAAAGGCTAGGTTACTATCTATATGTGTCCCCAAATCCCTGACTACTGGGTCAACTCTTAGGGGTGTGTTGTCAATATGATAGTTACCAGGGGAGGATGACTTCCCGCAGGACACTATTATGCATTTCTTGGTACTTTATTTTACTCCATGGCTCTGGCACCAGTTGTTTGTCTGCCTGTGTCAGCCCTTCCTGGAGAACATTTGTGTCGGTGGCAATTCAATGACAGGTCCTAATTTGCAATCATCTGCAAATTTAGTCAGTCGGAGGCCATTGATGTTGGCCTTGATTTCAGAAAAGTAAATGCCAAAAAGGAGAGGTCCCAGAACTGATCCCTGAGGAACTCGGCTTGTAACCGGCTTCTTTGTAGAGGTGGACTATCTAATTCTAACTTCCTGGTTCCTGTTTGTGAGCCAGCTGGCCAGCCACTGGGTGACATACGGGTTTGTGCCTAACCTCTTAAGTTTGTCAGCAATGTCTGAGTGGGGGATTGTGTTGAATGCCTTGGCCAGGTCAAGGTAGACAGTGTGAAACATTTTGCCCTCATTCATTGTTTTGGTGACCTTCTCAACGAAGTCCACCAAGGTGACTTGCCCTTTTGAAACCAAATTGGGTTGGGCCAGTGTCAGTAGGTTTCCTATGTCATTATTGATCATTTCCATGATAATTCTTTCCATGGCTTTGCATATGAGTGTAGTGATACTTATGAGTCTGTAGTTACCAGGGTCTGTAGATGACCCACCTTTATGCAGAGGGATGACTGTTGCTCTTCTCTATTCATGAAGCACAAAGCCTGTTTGGAGGCTACATTTAAATAGCAATTCCAGAGGGCCTGATACAGTATGTTTTATACTATTTAGAAGGCATCCTGGAATATTGTCCAGGCACTTTGATGCACTGTTCTTGGCAAATGGTCTCCTGAAGGAGACCTAACTGAACACATACACACTGTTGATTGCAGTGAGATTAGAACCCCTACCAACTTAGTTACACAAGACAGAGAACACGGTATTTAACTCTAGTGCCGCACCATGGGTTCATCAGTTTTTAACAAGGATTCCATGCTAGCTACTACATCTGGGAAATAGGCTTTAAGAAAGATTTTCAGTCAGTTTAATTTTAATTGTACCTGCAGTAAGTAAGGCATTGAAAGTTGCTTGTTAAGTAGCAGAGGAGTGAGCAGATTTGGGAGAACAGGGTTTCTTTCAATGTAATTTCATATTTGTAGGATATTTATTAGTGGAACTGAATTACAAATTTTAGGAAATGGAGAATGCAACTTTCTTTTTTGGGATGGATTTAGTAGGAGAAGGAGAGGTATTTATGTTGAACTCTGGGTGTGATGGCATGAGTTATAGGAGAGGAAAGGAGGGAAGCGTGTGGGCATTGGGACTGGTATTGGTGTTGAGGGGATATAAAGTGTATCTGGAAAGAAGAGTGGGTGAAGGGTATAAGGAAGTGGAACTACTGTTGTGATAGTGAATAAGAAACTGGAGTAGCAGTTTTAGCATGAATAAGGGGAGGTATGGTGGACTGACACTGAAGAGTGGCAGCAGAAATAAAGCAGCTATGGAGTTTGCTAGAATTTATGAGGGTATTGCTACTTCTTCTGGACTGGAGTGGAAATGTATTTAAAACTGTGGGATTTAGAATAACTGTTGAATTAGACAGCTGTCCTTGTGAGCATAAGGTATAATTAATAGAATATTGAGATGATAAGTATGTGTTTAAGAGGGAGGGGACTGGGAGTTGATTGTGCAATGAAATAGAAGAGAATACACTTGGTGTATTCTGGAATGGCTAGGGAATTGGTGTGGGAGGGGAATAAAGAGAGAAGCACTTCCTGTGTCAGTAGGAGTTAAGTCAGTCTGTGCATGCCCAGAACAAAGTGTGTTTTAAAATAATCCTACTCAAAGTGCAAATAAGCACGGGGAAGAGTTTATAAGCTGAGGCAGAGGACACGGTGCAGAACTAATGGTATGCATATGAAATATGCAGCCAGAACTAAATCTGTAATTCTGGAATCAAACAAGCAGTGGGGGAGGCAGCAAAAGAAAGAGCAATGAGGATCTTTCTAAGGCACAGACAATATAAATTATATATAACAACATACTGATAAATGTTGGGTATTCACAGATAACAGCAAAAAGAGGTAATTAACCGAGGAAGATGAGATTTCCTGTCCAAGTGTAATTCTGTTCTGAAAGAAGCCTAGTAGTAAAGTGAATGGGGAACCAATCTCCAAATAGCTGACCAGATGTTAAAAAAATGTAACGATACAGTTTGTCAGGGCTGCTTAACAGAAAAAAGATGAAGCACAAATTTACATGATCCAATAGGGAACAAATTCTGCAAAAGATAAGCAAAGAGATTATGTTTTCTCTCATACATATCCCAACAACCCCTATCATTAGATCACTTGAGACATTGAAAATACAAAAACAATACAAAAACACCTGTGTTTTTGCAAGGGGGGGTGGTCAAGTCCCTCTGCACCACACCTCCCCCTCTGCCAATTATATCTGCCAACTCTGAGATTGCACTATAGTGGGGAAAAGGGAAAATTCTGATCCCCTCTGTACTGAGTTCTCAGTAAAATGAGCCTTCCTGCAATAGCCAATAGTTCAGAATGTTTACCATTTAACCTTGATGTTTTGTAGTTCAATGCTCTGAAATGTTGAACTAATGATCTATCTATTTATCTATCTATGTATATGAGTACCCTTCAGAAGCTCAAGTTTTCAGAAACTCGAAATTCATATTGCAGAGACAATGTGATTGAGTTTCCGAAAACTTAAGGCTTTTGAATGGAGATTGCGGTATAGTGAGGATCAGGGAATTTACCCTTGTCCCCACTGCAGTGCAATCTTGGAGTTGGTATATATAATATGCAGGGAGTATTTGGGATGCACTCCCCACCCCTGCAAAAACCTAGAAAAAATGTATATTTCTGTTGTTTTTTGAAGATCGAGTTTTTGGAAGCTCAGTCATATCATCTCGACAATATGAATTTTAAGTTTCTGAAAACTCGAGCTTCTGACATAGACCCACATACAAACGTGTGTGTGTGTGTGTGTGTATATATATATATATATATATATATATATATATATATATATATATATAGATAGTTAGAGCTCAAAACATTGAAAGTACATTGTGGGGCTGAAAAACACTGAATGTGCAAAATATTGAAAGCCCATATGACTGAATTTTCAAATGACTGAATTCTCATCTTTTACTGTTTATAAGTGGGACTGTACAGGAGTGAAAAGGCTGTAGTGGTTCGTGTACGAGTAAGGTAATGAGACAGATTCAGTGTTTTGTATATTTGGTGTTGTGTTTGTTCAGCATCTTTTTGTCTTATGTAGTAGTATTGTTAGGGAAAGAATTTTAGTAACATAATGTGTAGAGTTAGGGGTAGAGTGAAGCCTCACTGCCCACCTTACTCATGTGTGCTAACTCTAACCCTATGCCTGCCACTATGAAGATGACACTAGGTCTCGGTTATGTTGTTAGAGTGTATGATATAGAGTGTTTATATTTGAATAGAATTTGTAGGTATTTTGTAATTCAGTTTTATGAATTTTCATTGTTTTGTGCTTTCTGTGTCTTTTTTAGGTATTTTGAGTTTTAGTGATTTCATGATATAAATAAATAAAATGATATGTACACAGACACACACACACACACACACACACACACACACACACACACACACACACACACACACACACACACACACACACACACACAAAGAAAGAGATACTGTAGTTTAAAGTTCTACAGTCAATTAACATATTCTGTCACTACAACATTTTAAATGACACTACATCTAAAAATAAACTAAAATGCTCCTTAATTATCAGCGTACATGATCTCAGTGCACAAATATATTTAAACAATACAGAGTACAAAAAACATTACAAAATAAGTACCCAGGTTTTTCAATAAAATGCAGTTTAAACTCTAAACAAAGTTCCTTAAAAACAGTTTAAGTGTAATAGTGATAGTTGTAACCCATACACTAGCAGCAAACAAGGAACAATTTACAACCAGCTACTTGTTTATTTTGCAGCACCTTTTATGTCAAAGTCCAAACGTTTTTCATAAAATAAGGAGCTACAGTTTATCCTGGGTAAAAATTAAGTAATTCCTTTCTGCTTCAGCAATTGGCAAGAGTTACACCTACAGCATACAGGTGCTATCAGGCAGAATCTCTTCTTTTCAGGCTTTACTGGATTCCCTTTACAGGAAGATTTCTCCTCCAGTTGTATCTTTCGGCTTTTCCCGGTTAGGGGTCGCCACAGCAGAACTCCGGTCCGCTAATGATTGGCAGTAGATTTTTATGTACCGAGTTGCCAGCCCTGACACACAACCTTCAACGAACGTATGCCCATTCACGCATGTCTCCACACAGAAGACGCTTTAGCTGAGAATCGAACAGGACAGCGTCTTACTCTGAGGAGACAACGCTACCGCAGCACCACCACCGCAGATTTCTCCTCCTGTAATCCATATTAATGCACTCACACCACCCAGAAGCCTTATTTGAGGCAAACAGTCTTTTCTCCATTTGAGGCCAATGATGTTATGTATCAGGTTCATAAAAATCATTAGAGGCCAACTTTTATTAATCGGTAGTGTTAGAACCCCTTCTTTTAACATAAAAAAACAGCTGCCATTTATTCTTTTAACATCACAAATCAGATGTCACTTATTGATTGAACAAAATCAATGCTTTGTTCCATTAAAAATCTGTGACAACATAGCCAGCAGACCTACTTCCGATTCATCAGTATAAACTGTAAAAGTCTTACTGAAATCTGAAGATACTAAGACAGGGTTTAAACCAAGTATTCTTTTCAGCTGGTTGAAGGTATTATCTCTGTCAAATATCCATTTAGTTTTGTGGAATTTTCTAATTTGTTACATTTCTAAGAGTGCAAGCTACTGAGGTAAAGCTGATTGTACATTTCGGATAGTAACCATCAATAACCTCCAGGAATGCCATTACTTGATTCACAGTGCAAGTAATCCAGTTTTTAACAACTTTATATTTACTTCTTGGTTTATCTGTGTGAGTTTTTATTCCCTTTGGTTTGGATGTTGGGATATTGTTTTCATGGGCCTCCATTACAGGTGGTTTATGATATCACACAGTGAAAACTGTAGCTTGGCTGTTTTTTTTTTGTTTTGTTTTGCAATCTTTACTGAATGTTTTTTTCTATGTTATCTTTTTGCCATTTGGTTTGGAAGTTAGTTGGGGTAATTTGCAGGCACCTTAATGTTTATGGGCAAAGGTGGATTTAAAGACCCTGTGTTTCTAAAGTGTAGCCACATAGTCCACTTGTGTTGTGACGATGACATCAATAAACAAAACATGCACATTCACAGCTAGTGGGGCTTAGCTTTGTTGGCCTGAATGGGTACCTACAACACTTAAAAAGTAGAACAGTCATGACACTCAGTAGCCATGTAGCGGAAATACTTGATGTTGTTAAGGGATCATTTGCATATATACCATGGGCCTCTATTATAGGAGGTTTAAGGTTGATACACAGTGAAAACTCTAACTTGTCTGGGTTTTTCTTGTAGTTTGTACTGCCTGATTTGTCTGTGTGACTTTTTTACCCTTTGGTTTTGATATTATTCTGGAGACAAATAATCCCCTTATCAATAATGTATTATAACTAACTTGCTCTTTAGAACATTGGCAGTTAATCCAGCCTGTCTCAAAGGGTGTAGTACAGCCTCAGATTTAACTAAATGTGGGTCCCAGTCTTCTGAATGTATTAGCACACCCTCTTGGATGTGGTATTATGATTCTGTCCATAAGCCACTTTTATCTTTGGCTTCAGCCAGTAGAGGGTACTGCCAGTACCCTTTTGGTCGATTTAAAGTGGTCAATACTCTTACTTTGCTAATCTTTTGTAAGTTCATTTGGTAGCTGTCAAATTTCAAAACAATACTTAGCTTCCTGAAATCATTGCAAAACTTGTTTATTCCATCAGGCTTTGGAATCATACTTCTCAACCTCTTAGCACTAGAAATTTGGGCAAAGGCAAAAATAATGAGGAGACAAAGGCCCAAAGCTAAGGATATACTTTAAATATTGCTCTTATAAACTTAGAATGTTGCTGCAATAGCACGTTTTGCATTGGTGTGCAGTTCTGAAAGATATGAAGTCTGAAACTCAAATCTGTCATTATTTAGTGACTTCAGTCCTCATTGATTTTCCAGAAAACACAAATTTTATGAGGAACAGGCCAAAAATATGAGGCCAAAATCTGGGCAGTTGAAAGGTATGTTTGGAAATAAGACGAATGGGGTGTTGCATTCACTTTTTAAAGCATGTCATGTACTTCATCTTGCTCAGCTTTTCTTTGTGATTCTGGTATGCTGTAAGGATTTAATTTAACCCTTTCCCCTGGAACAGTGTTATGATGGTGCTGGATCAGTTCTCTTCTGCCACATAGTAAATCCCTTCTATGTTTCTTAACAGTAACACATATTTCTTGTTTCTTTGGTTTAGATAGTGCTTCAGCAACCTGAACCATGTCCGAAGAGTTCAGGTTTCTTTTTTTATCACAGCTTCTAGTTTCTGCCAGTAAGCTAACTACAGAGGTTTGCATTTCTTTCCATGGCTTTAGAATGTTGATTTGGTATATCCATTCTGAACATCTCTCCATGGCTTCGTAACACTGATATGGTATTTATTTTTGGGCCTTTTCTTATTAGTTTGTTTAACCATGAGGTTTGCTTCATTTAATATTTCTGTTTGAAATGGACTCTGCCACTTAGAGAAAAAATTGTTTTCTGCAAAGGGGGCCAAAGCTAACACATGGTCTCCAGCTTTGAATTCCCTGGTCCTTGCATTTGTTTGAGGCTTGAGCTTTTTCCATGTGTTGCTGACGATGAGCATTGCGTCTTGTTAGTTGGCAATAGTGTTCTGACACTTTCAAAAGGGGTATTTTCTTACCCCCAGTGTCGTCTGGCAATATGGATGTCTACAAGGGTGTCTGACATATAGTCACTGAAAAGGACTAAATCCTGCTGGGTCTTGTAGAACTTCTCTAATGACAAGCAGAATATGCACTAGTAAGTGGCCTTGGTTTTTACCACTTTCCTTCATTACCCTGGATGGATTTTAAAGTTTTTTGTTAAAATGTTCCATTAATACATCTGTTTGAATGCAGTAGATCTTTAAGCATTAGTACAGCTGGCACATTATTCATTATACAAACGGGTTTTTCTGCTCCGAATGAAAATAATAACAATAGCATCTTACCTACAGATTTATCATTAGCTTTACATAGGGTAATAGCCTCAGGGTAGTTTGCTGTATAGTTCTAAATGACTGAGATATGTAGGAATCCATTGCTGGATTTTACTAATGTCCCAGTGATGTCCATAGCATAGCACCTCTATGATAGATATTGGAAATCAAAGAATGTTTGAAGCCTGGATGACTAGTTGTCTTCTGGTATTTGGGGCATCCATCACAGAATTCTTAATATCATTCATTACTCTTTAGCAGTAAAACACTGATAGGATCCTTGGTTTAGTCTTATCCCTTCTTCAGTGTTTCGTGTGGACATGACTTTTCTGAAAAGTTTGGGCAACAACAGTCGGTGTGCTACTTTATTTTTGTCTTTAATTACACTTCACAAAAATAATTTTGTAATCCAGGTAAAAGCAGGAATATTTTGTTTAGTTTCTTCTCCTATAACACTTCTCATGCTTTCTCTTACTTTGCTTAAAATATCACCTTCCCTTTGTGCCTTTTTAAAGCATATCCAGTTTACCTGGAGGTCAGCCAGCTCTGGAGGTTCATCAGTGTCAGCTTTTTGTGAGGTAGAAAGCACTGCCTCCTCCCCTTACTAATACAGGCTTGGGAGGGGGGTCTCAGTGTCTAGCTGACTTCCTAAGAATGGCAATTCACATCAATATTTTTTAGTGTCATATACTTCTGTCTTATTCCTGATTTCTTACTCCTTGCCTTTATGAACCTGATGCATTGGCACCATCTTACTTTTGCCTGCATGCAGTTCCTGTAGTTTGTCTCAACTGGAATATCATTAGGGCTCTGTTCAGTTATCTTGTCTTTCAGTATATATACTACCCTTGTCTTTTTTTTTCTTTCTCTCTTTAGGTTACTGTGCCTCAATGTCAATGTGTGTGAACACCACACTCTCAGTTTCTTTTTGGTCTGTCTGTGCTCTCCCTGTCTTAGTATGACTGAGAATCACCCTCTCAATTTATTTTGTTGTCATCCCACTGCAAATTGTACCTAAGAACAAAATGTATATATAAGGTTTCTTTTTTCCACCTTACTTACAGATACCCATTGCACAGTCTTCTATTACTTTTTTTTGTCTTACGCTGAGAGAAACAGGGCTAGAACTCTGACCGGTTCCTTTTGCTACACCAGTCAAGTCTTTCTCATTAAGATGTCTGTCCACTCAGCTTACAACTGAAATAATCTTATTACAACATTCTTTGTGGACCACTAACATTAAATCATTAAGGCAGAACAGTACCTGGATAAAGAAAACTCTATATTCATTTTGGTAGCATATCAATAATTGCTTATTAAAAACGTTATCTTTCTCCTTCATAGAATATCATCATAATCTTGCTAGCAAACAGTCACAGGCATACAAATATTAAATAAACTTAAGGTAAATGCATAGTACTTAGATCCAAAAACACGCTCCAAAATATGAAATTACTAAAATACTAGAACACAACACAGACAGTCCAACTGTGTAGAAAGTTCCTTTAATTCTGGTACCCCGACCTTCGCCTTCTCATGGAATACATTTATGATTCAAACAACACCCCTTTTATAACACATCCACAAAACATTTACATAAATGATTGGTTCAATAAAACAATTAAACATTTTTTGTCAATTGCCTTAAACAAACCTTGCTTTTACCAACAATATTTTTCCTGTGAAGTTTCTAACTTCACCTTTAAAATTTCATACTTCACATCCTTTATAAAATTTTGTGTATTAAATATATTAACAATGATTTATCTTCCATGACAATAATCCTTGTATTTACTTATAATACAAAAATATATAAAAGAATATGATAATTATACTTAATACACTCCAAACCACTTGATATTTTTAAACGTGATTATTGCTTTATATAATTTGATATTAGTTTTACACTTCCAAATTCATCCCATTTGGAAAAAGAGTATTATAATTTAAAATAAATCTAGACTCCATTTCCAATAATTTATTGTGAAAACATGCATCCTCACCAAAACTCTTGGGTTTCCCCAAAACACAAAAAATAAACCCTTCAGGAACCCCTTTGTGCTGCTCCCAAAAATGCTTGGCTACCGGACTATCTAATCTTTTGTGTCTGCTGTCCCCCAAATGCTTCAGAATTCTGAGTTTGACTTTCCTACTGGTTTGTCCAATGTACCATTTCTGTTTGGCACAACCGCAACCTATAATATAAACTACCCCAGATGAATTACAATCAAAATATTCCAGAGCATTATAACATACATTGTTAATTTTCGTTCCATCAAGACTTCTAACCCTAACACACACCTGCTTGTTTGCAGTGAGATGAATTGAGGTGGACTACCAGCTACAATACAACTCTGAGATGAGATACTAGATGACGAGAAACTAATGAGTTTCCAAAAAACGTAAGTTGCCTTTTTTTTTTTTGCTTATTTATATTATTTACTGCACTTTTGTATTGCCTGCCACCCTACTTTTATACTCTATTTATTTACTGTGTACTAAACTCATTGTTGTACTGCAACTGTCTGCTTTGTTAAATCAAATTTCATTGCTGTTTTCACTGTTTACAAAGCCTTTTTGTTAGTTTCACTTTTTAAGTATTTACTAGTAGTTTTCATTGTTTTTAAGCTACCTGTTCTGGTTTTCTGCCAAGTAGTGTTTAAATAACTGATCTCATTAACACTCTTCAAGAAAAATCTTGATGATTGGATGGGAAATATGAAACATTACTTAGAGCTTCTTTGTTGATTTCCTGCTGTTTTAAACCTTTGTTTATTGTCTCACTGCTATTTTTCTGCTGTTTTAAACATTCTATAGTGTTTCCTGCTGAAACTAGGGTAGCTAGTAGCTGTAGCATAGTCCTGATATAGGCTTGCTGCTTCTGGAACTCTTTGTAGTGGTTTGTTTGTTCTGGGTGCATTTTACAGGCCATCTTGGACTCAAAGGGGCCTGCTGGACTTTTGTGAGCGAATTGTGTTGATTGGGACCTGACTAGCGAAGGGAGGCCAGTCTAGGACTTGGAATAAGCATCCTCATTGGTCCTTTTGAATTTTTTTTTCAAGTTTTAGCTTCTGGCATTTTTGTTTCTGCTTGATTGCACATTGCACAGCACTGCCAAACAGTTGTGCAACAGAGACGGACAGTTAAATTCAACAAATTTTCCCTTAAAACCCAGGCAGAAATATCCATTCACCCAGCTACTCAGTAATAATTTCTGTAAAAGACACCCTTAGTTATAACAGTCTTTCACCTAACATTATGGACAGTTGGATTACCCTTGTTTCCCCTGCTAGTCTTGTTAACTTGGGTCACTTGTCATATACATACTACTACTACTCAAACACATCGTACACATCAAACATGTAAATAAACATACATTGAGGTTCTCAAGAAAAACTTACCGAAACACTTGAGACCTCCAAAACACAAGTCTTCTACAGCTAACAGTCTCCACAGCACCCATGGCACATACCAACACCAGTGTCTCACCCACCAAGCCCATAAGGCATAACACTCAAAAACTAAGTTTTCTTTCATTGAAGATGCAATAATGAGACACATAGATGTCCCACTCAACAGGATGGACAAGAAAAAGTCATGGTCAGCTGCCTGTACGAAGGGCCAGATTGCAGTGGTTAAGATTCACCAAATCACGCATACACTCAGGTCTCTCAGCAACAAGTACTATTATGACTCTGTCATAGTTCATGTTGCTGTAAATGACTGAACTATATGACGAGAGACATGACCAAGCTCTCTGAGTAGGTGTCCCTGGCAGGTATGCCCCTGGCCTTGAACAGCATAGTACCCTCACCTAGAATGATGCCATAATATAAAAAAATATTGATTTCAATAACTGTCTTAGTTTTTAGTGTCATTCCAAGGGGATCTAGTTCCTGTCTTCTTGGGAAGCCATGGTCGACAAACCTCGCTGCTTTGCCAAAGACAGTTTGCACCTGGCACCTCTAGGCTTTCAGCTGCTGGCAAAGGCTCTTGCCTCCCACATAGTGGCTTTTTTAGGCAAGATCTTAAAAACAACATTACTGACATGAAATTAACCAATCAGAACAATATAAGGGTCATGCTGCTAAATGCTTGGAGCTTAAACCAAAAACTGCACTCACTGGAAGCACTTGTGTCACTAGAATATGAAGATGTGTGTGCAGTCACAGAAGCCTGGTTTAAGACCTCAGAGAGTACCCCAACCCTGCAAGGCTACAATGCCCTCCACATCTTTAGACCACAAATGGAATGTTTGAAAACCAAAGGAGGTGGTGTTTCAATCTATATTAAAGATAAATGCACCTCCTGTCTAATTAGACTAGACATATCCATGGAGTTACTCCAGGTCCAAATTGCAGTGGATAAGACCCTCACTTAAGTCCTAGCCAGTTATAGATCCCCCTCCATGGGTCACAGCACCCACAATGCTTACTTAACCAAACTGAAGACAATCCAAATTTTACCGAACACACTGTTTATGGGGAATTTCAATTATCCCACCATCAAATGGGAAACCTATTCTAGCCTAAAACTGCTAGCCAAGAGGAACAGACATTCTAGATCTGGTTCTCACCAAAATGTCAAGCAGATGCACTGCTGCAACTATTGGACCCTCGTTAGTTAAAAGTCAGCACAAATCAGTCATCTTTGAACTTACACTAACACCAGAATTCACAAAGGGTGAAATAAGACTAAAGAATTTCACCAAGACAAACTATACCATCCTAGGTGAAGGTATAAATGCATTCCAAGCCCCACCCCAAGATGAAAGTAGTAACTGCGCTGAAGCTTCTACTAATGTCGTGTACAATCACATGCATATGTGTATAAACTTGGTTGTACCAGATAGACTCAAAGCCAGAGCCCCAAGTAAAATCAAGCTGCAATGGTGGACTTCCAGCATCAACAAACTCTACAATAAACACAAAATGTTCCTGTCCAAGAAAACAAAGACACAAGGACCCAACAATGGAAAAGCACCCTCCTTAGCCTTAACAGGAAAATAAGACAACTTGTCAAATCATCCATGAGCTCCTTTGAAAGAAACCTAGCCAGTACTGCCAATGATAACCAAAAGACCTTTTACAGCTACTTACATAACGTAAAGGGTAGGTCCCAAGCATGTGCAGAACTGGTGACCAATGGTATCATGCACATTGACCCCACACAGATAGCAAACTTGCTAGTGGATAGTTTTGGTGAAAATTTTGCTCCCTTATTTCTTCCTAACTTGCAACAAACCCTCCCCCAAATTCCCAACCCACCTTACATATCTGAAAAACAGGTCCTCAAAGCTCTTTCTAAGGCAAAGAACATGGGCTCTATGGGACCAGATGATATCCCATGCTGTCTTCTAAATATGCTAAAACATAAACTAGCATCACCACTAAGTACCCTTTTTAATCATTGCCTAACCACCAGCTTTGTTCCTGCGGTATGGAGAACAGCTACTGTTATTCCCCTTCCACAAAGGTGGCCTAGCAACAGACCTTGGGAATTACAGACCCATAAGCCTAACCAGCCTCATCTGTAAGGCCATGGGACATATTATTATGGACCTCACAAATAAAGACATAGGTGACCTCCAAACCCTGGATCCTACCCAATTTGGCTTTGTGAAGGGCAGATCCTGCCTGTTAAATCTTGTGGATTCTTTTGAAAGTGTGACCAGGGCCATTGATGAGGGCAAATCTGTGCACACAGCATACCTCGACTTGGCAAAGGCTTTCAACACAATCCCTCACTCAGGCATTACTGATAAACTTAGCAAACTGAATGTAAACCCCTTTGTTGTAAGATGGGTTGTTAACTAGCTCACAAACCAGATGCACGCTATCAAAGTGGGTGATTCCACATCAACCAGCAGACCTGTTACCAGTGGGGTGCCAGAGGGATCAGTGCTGGGCCCCCTACTGTTTGGTATATACTTCTTGGATGTTCAAGTCAAAACTAAAGGGTTGTAGCTGACCAAGTTTGCAGATGACTGCAAGCTAGGTGCAGTCACCGAATCCCCAAATGATGTCAGTATACTCCAGGAGGGTCTCACACAGGCCAACAACTGGTGTATTATTCAAAGGTCTCAAACTGAATGCAAAGAGATGCATAATCATCTCCTTTGGTGCAAACAATGTCTTTTCACACTATCAGATCTACAACAATACCCTAAGTACCCGTGAAGTGGTAAGGGACCTAGGAACACAGGTTGACCGTGACCTTATATTTGACTATCATGTGTCTACTGTTGCAAGGAATGCTTTTCACATAGCTGACTAGATTAGTAAAGGCATCGCTGTGAGAGCGTAAAAAGTTATAACTCCCTATACTTGTCACTTATCCGGCCCATAATTGAGTATAATGCCCCTTACAGTATGCACTGTACTAAGCACCTGCAGCAATTACAGAGACCTTACAGGTTTCTAACAAAAAAGATCAAGGGCCTCTAGCATGTGTCTTACATGGATCAGCTAAAGTCCATGTCACTATACTGCATATTGTATAGACTTCTTAAGGGAGACTTATGCCTGTCCTACAAAGCAACCCAAGACCCAAGCCTAATGAATTGACTGCATATCCAGAAATCAAATGGGTCAAGGGCTACCCATTCCAGGAACTTAAATATGGCCTGTGACTTAAATAGTACATGCTGGAGAGACAGATTTATCTCCCAGCGAATGCCACATCTTTGGAACAGCCTACCAATTCATGTGAAACAGAGCACCTCTATGACACTGTTCAAGAGGAACCTGGATGTGTGAATGGGACATGGTAAATTCTTACCAGAGATAGCGCCCACAACCCTCCTGGACATGGGCAGTCATAAATTAATGCAATTTTGGGTATTGACTAGTACTTCTACGGTATTACATTGGTTTGAAATGGCTAGGCTTAAAACGACCTCTGGGTTGATAGCCTAGTAATCTCCTCTGACCCAAGATAAATACATTTTGCATGTATTTAGTTCTTATAGGAGATCACATACTGCCTATCTTAAAATGGCATGCTAACATTCTAGCATGCTAGTGGAAAAAAATCTTAAGAAAATAAAACAACACTGATTATGAAGTTAAAATAGATAGGACATCCAAACTAAGTAATTATTTGACTACATTACAAAGTTAAGAAACAGAACCCATTATTGTTCAAAACTGATTTGCAATGGTGGCACTTGTGGTTATCCCAGATAAATATCTAGTATCTTAACCAATTAATTTAATGTGAACTTTACATCTCCTCCCATTAGAGCCACCCCCCCCCCCCCCCAATTCTTCTTAAGGTCATTGTGGAGCAGTTTCTAGCAGTTCTTTTATTATCAGCATCAGCACCCTTTCCAGTTTTGTACATGGGGACAGGGTGTCTCATCAAGAGTGACAAATAAAATAAAAACACATTGATGGATGCTAATAATGTACCAAAAAATTTAATCATTAGCACCAACTATTTCCTATCAGAAAATTAGGGATTCCCTGCAGATACTGGGTGAGCAGACTGGACTGACTGGAGAGATGATTTTTTTGAGTTATGTTAAAGAATCTGAATTGCCTAGACATACTAAGGCCTTGTTGAGTCTAATTATGGTGGCTGCCAAAAAAGCAATTACTAGAAAATGGAAATCAAAGTCAAAACCAACTGTACTAGAAGTAGCGAGTATAGTAACAGAGGTAAAACAACTGGAATTTGGGATCTTTAGAAAAGGGAAGGAGCAAACTACATAGGAAAAAGGGAATTGTGGGAACAATATATCCACAGCAGGAACAAGGTTTAAGAGGCAGGATTTGAATGACCCATATATTGCTTAACTGACAATGACTGGATGGTTTATAAGTGATGTATAATGTTTGCAACTGCATTTGTTTCAATGGTGTCTGTGATGTAAATTGTTTGCAACTAAAGTGGTATAATTTTGTATGTTTTTCTTTTATATAAATGTAAGATTGCCTTTGTCATATGTGAAAATTTAATAAAGATGTTTGAGAAAAAGAGAAAGAAAATCTATTAAACCTCTTTAACAAGAGTCTTGCAACAGGCCATATCTCCAAAGACTGTAGAACAGCCATTGCAATACCACTATGAAAGGGAGGTCCTGTTGCCGACACAGCTAATTGCAGACTCATTAGTCTTGCCAGCCTTATTTATAAAGTCAAGGAATGTATCATTTCTGCCATTATAAATCTAGACATCGGTAGCCTGTTAGTCCTGGATCAGTTTGGCTTTATCTCCTCTGTACTTATCTCTTATCTGCCCCATTATTCAATTTAATGCCCTTTGTTATCTACTTATTAAAATGTATCCACTCAGCTGGGGAGATTCTTATTGAAAAAATGTCACAGGTCTCAAATCTCTTTAGCTACCCTCTCTGTAGTTTCGTTCAAACTCCTCTGCTGTGTTCTGTGTTTGGCATTTTGGTATATGAAAACCACCACCCTCCAAGACTTGTTATGTCTTCTTGGAACTAATTGATTCTCTAACACATGTACAGAAGACACTGCTCTCTATAAACAAATGAATAAGATACATTGGTATGACATGTTCTTAGGCCATTGTGTTTTTCATCTATAGAATAAATTACCTCTGCATTTTAAACAAGTTATTACCCTAGCTACATTCAAGATTAATCTAGTCAATTGGATACGCACTCAGAAATTTTCCTCAGGCCTGTCTTGTGTGACCCTCCAAGAGTCATGAGGTAACGAGGATTGGTGCTCTGCCTAAACTGTTAATGGTCTTTTGACTGGCTGCCTAGTATCTACCTTTGAATTTATAAACTTCACTGGCAATACAGATTTGATGTTATTTACATATATTGTTTTTATGTGCATAATATCTCCTCTTGCATAACACTAATATTATTTACTGAGTAGACACTTAGAGTGTCTATTTATTGTAAATGATTAAATATACCATGACAGTTAATTACAATTCAAAGCACAAATCTGAAGTGTATAGCTAATCCATTGACAATATACCTCTAGTAAGGATTTAGGGGGTACAGAGCTCCCTTAATCATTAAACACGTTGCACCATCAAGTAAAATTGTATTGCTGGGTAAACAAAGGCTGGGATTCTAGGTCAGAATACAGAAACTTGAAAATGCAATGCTTTATTACTCCAGCATATATAATCCATGTATGTGACAGATAAAACACAAAAAACAGAAATTAAGTTAATATTTATTTATTTATCATTTGTTGACCGGGAAAGTCCAACTAGGTTCCACAGAGCCTGTTTTCAGCGGAGGCCTGGGGAGAAATGCTCCAGATGCATGTCTTTGGAATGTGGGAGGAAACCGGAGTACCGGGAGGAAACCCATGTGAACACAGGGAGAACATGCAAACTCCACACAGAAGGCACCCCAGCCAAGAATCGAACTGGTGAACCTCTTGCTGTGAGGCGACAACGTTAACCGCTGCACCACTGCACCGCCCATTTATTTATTAAGGCTTTGTAGCAGATCTTATGCTAAAGTGGATACTTTTTCATTTTACACTGTGGTATATAAGCAAGATTATTTAGGTGTGTGAAGTACTGAATACTTTGGGAAAAGGGTAGTACTACATTTTATAACTGTGACCTGATGTGATTTTTACATTTATTTGCTTATATATGTGAAAGTAATAATAAAAATATCGGTTATTTTTTTTTATTAGAACAGGACTGTAATCTGAATGCTATAATTTTAGAATCACAAAAGAGTATTAAATGACTGTCAAGTGCATGCTGCTTAGTAACTGCGAGACTTACATTTAATGAATATAACACCTTGTCAGTCTCTCCACCCTTTTATGTGCATATAAATAAACTATGGTGATATAAAGCTGCAGCAGAAGTCCATTTGTTTAATTCATGCACGTTTATTTACATCTGGTCAACAACACACTTAAGAAAACTTGTTTCAAAGGAAGTTCACATCAGTGTCTAATATACTTATAAAATAATTGAATAATTTAATATATACATTTTACATTTCTTACTAAATGTATAAATTATTCTGCCAAACATTACCAAACAAAATCAAATAGCAGTTCATAGTATCAGCTTTAAGCAAACCTAAGTGACCAACCATAATCTGATTTTCATAATTTTTCCTTTATACATTTCCTTACAATGCAAT
Source organism: Protopterus annectens (assembly GCF_019279795.1). NCBI lineage: Eukaryota > Metazoa > Chordata > Ceratodontiformes > Protopteridae > Protopterus > Protopterus annectens. The sequence goes on from NC_056733.1 coordinate 290,632,456, forward strand.
GGTAACTAAATCAAGGTAAGAAGGCTTGATGCTATAGGATCCGTGGTTGTACATGAAGTAACAAAAGCTGTTAAGTGAAATATATCAGTGAATAGAGGAGTACAAATATAGGGTCTCATAAACAATTAGGCATAGTACACATCAGGAAACATGAACAAAGGATAATAAAAATGCTGGATGTATATTAGATAATCGAAATCTGCTTACCTCGAACCTGTATTCATCGACACCAAAACAGTGAAATTCACTTCCACAAACGACAAAAACATTCCTAGGGTAAGGAAGCAATTGGCCAACACCACAACTTTGCCCTTTTCCCACCACAGTGCGATCTCGCAGTTGGTATACATAGATAGGGTGGGTGTGTGGGGAGAAGCCACCAACTTTGGTAAGTTTGATTTAGTGCAATGTTTGTTGTGGTGTTATAGTGACCAAGTGATTATTTACCCTAGTAAAATTTTCGATGATCGCTGAAATGTGTTTTGCTATTTCGGTGTCAATAAACACTGCTTTGAGGTAAGTAGCTTTTGCTTTTCTAATATAGACCCAAAATGTCAGCACTTTGTACTGCTACATGTGGGGCTATCACTCATTGCTGACTGATATTAATGCACTTCAGTACACAGAAGACTGGAGAATGGAGAACCCCCAATGCTGAGTATCTCATTGGTGAATGGGACCAAACTATGCATGCAGTATGCATAATTTGTTTGATGGGATGTCTAGACATTTGACAATTTGTAAACATTTTCACTTGTTTGGTGTTAGTGACAATTTAAGAAAGAAATTCACAAAGTGAAATAATCATATATTTGGTTTTCTACTATACGGAATTTTAATTAATTCATTTATTTATTAAGGGTGAATAACAAATGCCCACAGTATGGGAAGGAAGGAAAATGGATAACAGTTAATCCAGCTTTTCACTGGCCTGTGTCTTCATTTATCTGTTCCTTTTCTGAAATGCCCCTTTATGGCTTTTAAATTATATGTGCTGACTTTGTCATATTTTGCATTCATGCCAAAAAGTTCATTAATACGTATATGATCATGGCTTGAATAGGTATCCAAAATTCTCCAAAGAAGAGAGCAGTGCATGAGGTAGTCTCAAGTAGTTCATCACCCAGTTCTCTAGCATCCACATAATGGTTAAACACATGAAAAGACCTATCAAATGCTGTGCTCTGTTTCACCTAAACAAGGATTACCCTCTTGGATGCAGGGAGTTTGGATGCTTGTACACTTTATTAAACATTTTTATCGTCAAAGTCATATCAGAAAAAGGAAAAGAGCAAATTTGTGGAATTGTTCTGTCAATGAAATGGTCATCAACAGTATAATTAAATATATATCTACACCCTACTGTATGCAATGAATATGAGCTGCAAAGCCCTGTAATAACAATATGTGTATTAAGGCATGCATCACAGAGATAAGGCTGTTACTAAGACATTGCTTATTTTTGTAATACTGATTGCTAGTTTGCTTTGTGTAAGATTGATTACCACTTAACAAATCCAACAGGAAGTAATTTAATAGTATTATTATATATGCAACTAAACTGGCTGTTGTAAAATGAATTAATTCAGCAGTCTTTACTGGCAAAGCTATGGTCACATAACTATTTGAAGAATAATATAATTCAAATCTATGTACATATTTCAATGGTGTACTGCGTATTCCCTGAGATATTTTATCTCTTCTCAATAATTTTATGATAAAGGCTCTCCCTTTATTTCACCATTTTCTCGCTAACTTTGTCTCTGTGCCTCCTAAATTGACAAATAAGATATGCCAGTACCATTTTTTCAGTTGGTTTCCAATGGCATAACAGTCTGAACTTTACTTTATTCCTTTTCATTTTAACTTCCTCTTTGTTTTAGATAAATAACTTATATATAGACCTACAGGGTAAAGTAGCATAATTTTGAAACAGAGATTTTATTTTGTAGCCCTTCTTTCTGAGGAGGCTGGCATTTAGGCATGGTATAGCATGTGTAAAAAGGCATAGCATATCTTAAATAGGGCAGCACAGTGGTACAGTGGATAGCATTGTCACCTCACAGCAAGAGGTTCCCTGGTTTGATTCTTGGCTGAGGTGCCTTCTGTGTGGAGTCTGCATGTCCTCCCTGTGTTCATGTAGGTCTCCTCCGGGTGCTCCAGTTTCCTCCAACATTCCAAATACATGCAGTATGTGGATTCAACACTCTAAATTTACTATAGGTGTGAGTGTGTGTCTGAATGGTGGTGTGGAAGTACTCATTTGGCACAACTAGACACCTGGTGGTGTAAACCTTGGATCTAGATGATTGTCACTGTTGAAGTGACACCCTCACACCATGTGTAAGAAAAATAGAAAAAAAGGGGTTATGAATGGAAGGATGGATAGCAAGTCTAAAATGCAGACCACAGCATGCAAATATCCTGAGCTATGTGAATGTCTGCCCACATCATGCTCGTATCACTAACAAAATGTGCTGACATCACTGGTGTTAATATACCTGAATGGACGGCCACAACTTAAATAAATTCAACATAGTAAGATGTGTGACTGGCAGGCCACACTAAGCACAACTCAGTAGCACACTGCATCACATATCACTGGTCACAGCATGTACAAATGTCAGGTCACAGAATGTGATCAACCACTGAGTAAAGCAAGTAAGTATGAGTAGCTGGGAGCATATACACATTAATACCCTACATGTACATTACTGCTCATGCATGGCTGACCTTTTTTGCTTTCTACATGGTCATACTACATTTTCCATTACATATGATTCCTCTCTTAAAACTAAGCATACCAACAGTCATTTCAGAGGAAACATTCCGCTCAACAGATGTCACATAGACATTTCTGTGGTTATCCTGTATGCATGATGAGTATTAACTAATGAGCTTCTTTTTGAGGTAACATAATAGAGTGATGCCACAGTTCTATTAGAGTGTTACTACTTTAGATTTTTCACATGAACATTCACAGTGTGGTGTATGTTTGCATTTCCTGTATTAAATAGTGCAGTGCACTGATTGTATACATTTTAGTATTATGTTATCACCTCATGATAACTATAAACAACAGGACAAAATGAAAATAAAATAATTCAAAACTACATTTAATTTCCAGGATTACAATGGACAGAGATGACCAGATGTGTATTAGCATCTTGTCACATATATAATTTTACCCCATAGCAATAATTTAGTGCAATATATTTATTCAACTTTACCATATCTTATCTCTCAAGCTGTTGCAATGTTACTATTTGTTCAGGGCTTTGTTCAACTCTAATTATACAATAAAAGGTCATTAGTATACCAAAATGTGCATGCTGATTGGATAGCGTGTCTGCTGTAAATCGAGCACATACAGAAAGAAAAAAGTCCAGCCACTGAAGTACCATTGAGCGGCCAGTCTTTCTGTTGGTTTAGGATGGGAAACAGAGAAAAATATAAGAAAAATCAGGTACATTCTGCAAAAATAGAAAAACAGGAACATAGAAAGATTTATGCAGCTCTTAACGATTTAGTACTGGAAGGAGTGATGGATGCTGAGACTTTTAAATTTTTATATAACAAAGAACCCAGGGTACCCACAGTTTTCGGTATCCCAAAAGTGCATAAGGATTCACTTGACACCCCCCATGAGACCAGTGGTAGCAGCTAGCCAGTCTGTCACAGCTCCTATTGCAAAGTTCCTGGATGTTAGGTTGAAACATATTTCTATAAATGCAACAAATGTTATTAAGGATTTCTGGGATTTCCTTAGAAATGTGAAAAATAATTTATTTAGGAAAAATATGTTTTTTATTACAATTGATGTTGTTGACCTTTTACTTTCATTCAACACAAAAAGGCTTGGAATTCTTAGAAGAAATTTTAAGGGACAACAAGGATTTTAGTGATAGAGATATTTATTTGATTTTAAACTTAATGGGACTGGTTTTAAAACATAATTGTATTTATTTTGAGAGAGAATTCTTTTGCCAGTTGATTGGAGTGGCAATGGGTGCCATGTGTGCCCCGACCTTTGCAAATTTGGTGTTAGCCTGGCGGGAGAAGAAATGTATCCTTAATTCTGTGTACAAGGACTCCTGGGTCCTCTATCAATGGTTTTTGGATGGCATATGCCTTTTTTAGACAGACAGTGAGGAAAGAGTTGGTGAATTTTTGACCTATATTACCAATAGTACAGAATTTTTAAGGTTTACCTATAAAATAGGACAGGGTTCATGCTGCGGTGGTGCAGCGGTAGCATTGTTGCCTCACAGCAAGAGGTTCTCCTGTTTGATTCTCGGCTGGAGTGTGGGGAGTGCCTTCTGTGTGAGTCTGCATGTCCTCCCTGTGGTTGGGTGGGCGTTCAAAAGACATGAGTAAATGGGCATGCCTTCGCTGAAGGTTGAGCATTGAGCTGGCACCTCGGCGTTTGTCAAAATCTACTGCCAATCATTAGCGGACCGGAGTTCCGCTGTGGCGACCCCTAACCGGGAAAAGCCAAAAGACAACAACAACAACCTATAAAATAGGACAGAGTTCTATCGACTACCTGAATGTGAATATAGGGATGGACTATGACAGTAATAGGTTCACTTCAAAAGTACATAGAAAAGCTACCTACTGTAATTCCTTTCTACATTTCCAGAGCTCTCACCCATTTACACAAAAAAGGAGCATTGGGAAAGGTCAGTATGTCAGGGGTAGTAGAATGACATCAGAGGATGTGGATTTTATACAAGAAGGTGAACTACTGAAATGTATGTTCCTTGATAGGGGATACCCAGAGAAAATAATTAATGAAATTTTCAATGAAGTCCTAGAAAACAGAAGTAATATGTTTGCACCCATTTTAGGGATGGATAATAATGAGATAGGTGTTACCCAATAGGTAAATGATAGCAAGGATTGGGTTGAAAATATTTTTGTGTTGGATTATAGTGGGGATGCAGGAACCATTACTACAATTCTGAAGGAGGAATGGGATAGGTTTAGTAAGTTATCAAATCTGAATATTGAACTGAACTCTCCCCTAAAATTTGTTTTTAGGAAAGGTAAAAGCATTAAAAATATTTGGGAAAAGAGGGGCATAGAAAAATGATCTAGAAGGGTAGGGACATATAAATGTGGTGCTTGCCCACAATGCCATTTTATTATTAACAAATCAGAGGTTTGCATCCCTAGTAGGAATAGGTGCATCAATGCAAAATGTTATTCTAACTGTGATTCTAAGGGGCTAGTGTATTTGGCCCTATGTGGAAAATGTGAAGGTTTTTATGTAGGAAAGACCAAAAGGTGTTTAAAAAGACTATATGAGCACAGTTATGATATTAAAAAGGGCAATAATAGGAATGCCCTGTATAAGCATACACTGACATGTAAAGAGGCTACTTTTTCATTTTTTGTGCTAGAACAAGTCCAAATGGATATTAGAGGGGGACCATGGGAGACACAAATTGAATATCGAGAAGTTTACTGGCAGTTGGTCCTTGATGTGAACAAATGGCCAGGGCTCAATGAGATGGTATTCCTTGCACCTGTACAGAAACTAAGAGCGGCCAAATTATAGGGTGTTTAAGCACCTTCCTTATTTCATTATGTATATAAACAATCTTTCAGTTATTCAAACCTTATATATCCCCTCAGTATTTGACATTTTAAATAACCATTAAATGGTTTTACAAGTTAGATTTTTTAGCATAATGTATTGACTATTCCATGTTTTTAGATAGTTTGACACTTGGATTTTTAATGTAATGAATTTGTTAATGTAATAAACTTTTGGGTCAGTAGATGGCAGCAAAGCATTGCCTTTTATGTGCATTCACCTTTTAATATACATCCATAGTTTTAATGTAATAGACATTTTATTAAATTTATTACATTTTTTACTTTCTATTATTGATTGTTTTAAGGAAGAGGGATCATTCGATTTTAAAGGCATGTAATGATATAATGGAATGTTTTTACAGCATTTTTATTCAGTTTAAGCACTTTACTCACTGCACGTTCATGGTTGTATTTGTGGTATGTCCAATGAGTTAATTAGGCTTAATAGCTTACTGAATTATTTTATTGCTTGATTGATGAAGTGAGTTTTGTATAAAATGGGGTTAAGTGATGCATGTAACCATTCTGATGAAGTCTTGGACGAAAACGTACTGGGAACTGTGTTCAGCATTATTTCTTCTATGTGGTGTGCTGTGCAATGTCATTAAAGGAGTTTGTGGGTGAACAGCAGCTGTCTGAGTGCTTTTTTATCTTCATTAGTGACTGCTTTTGCACTTGGTCCATAGTTGGTGTTCTGTAAAAAACAGGAACATACTTGATTGTCTTGTATTTCTGCACTGCCCCTATTAAGACCTTGATTTTTTTAAACAATAACAAAAAAAAAAAAAATAGCAACAAGGATTCTCTTGTCTTCATTGCTTCTCCTCTACTGCACTGATGTACTGTGCAAGTGTGGGAACACAGGTCCATATGCATGCACAATATCTCAACTGACAGAAGACAACATTGAAGAAGCCTGAAGTACCCTTATACAGACGTTATTTAAGAAAGGTAAGCAATTTCTGTTTTAAATAATGTCATTGTGTAATAGCAATGATCCACTCTTGTTTGGGGGTATATCAGTATTTACTCACAGTTGGCTGTTTACTCACTCGAGCTTTGCCCTTGTGATCAGCCCACACCACCTGTGGGTAAATCCCGATATACACTCATCAAGTCATGGATTATTACTTAAACATAGTATGATGATGCCTTTGAAAGGTATTCAAGAAAATGCCAGTTAGAAGACCAGCTAGTTTTTGAGTAGCCTGTCTGTTGGATACCATGTGGTAGAAACCTAGCTGCAACATAAACATTTTTAGAACAGTAAACCTGTACATTTGCATCATGTTCATGCATGAAAAAAAGAACTGTTTTTTAGTAAGTCCATATTTTTGGTTTATATGACAATTCAAAACATTATCTGGATATCATTAAATATTTTATTGGACCTTATTATCCCACAACTGAAAAAATATATAAATAAATAAATATAATTCCAAATTTATGAAAGATTTGAAAAAAAAATCATAGTTATAGGATAAAAATGCAGAACAACATATTAAAATTGCAAGTATCTGAATCAGTAATGAAAAATGACTGATAACGTATCTTAGCAAACAGAGTAGTAGTAATGCTGTTAGAAATATCAGTTCTGTGTCTTCTTCCTCAGACTCCACCACATGCATATAGTTTAAACCAGGAACATGTTTAAAAAGCCATATTTATGAATGTATGCGCATGATTGTTCCATGTTTGTCATATTTATACTAAAATGAAAAAGGAATAAAACTTTACTTTTATACATATACTCCTTCTACAAAACTAAACTTTGAAATGGCAATAAATGGACAGTGATTGAAAAAGTAATATCAAGCAAATAAGCATAAGGTCTACAAATATTGTAACACAATTTTATTGAATATATAGAAATATAAAACTATAGCCTGTATGTCAGGTAGGAGGAAACTGACAATGGAATTTTATGCTATAGCAGAACAGATAAATTAATGCAAGGGTAGGATGAGCCAATGGAACCAAAATGCATGAGTTGGAGATATTACCGGTCTTGCCTTTAGGGATTTAACTGGAAAAGAGCAAATAAGCACTGTCTGTGTGTGTTTGTGTGTGTGTGTGTGTGTGTGTGTGTGTGTGTGTGTGTGTGTGTGCGCACTTTGGGGGTGGATTTATTCAAAATAATCCATGTGGCAAAAAAAAAAAAATATATATATATATATATATATATATATATATTGTTGCTGTAATAGAGCTTAAGTGGATAAAGTGAACAGTAGCCATGCAACACCCATTAGCATACATTAGAACATTTTAGCCTAAAAGACTGACTAAAATAGAATGACAAGGATGAGTTATCTGATAAAGCAAATGAGACATCAAGTACAGCAGTCTGATTCTGGAGCACAATCTAGTGACATCAGAAAATAAGACATGAGACAGAAACCTTAATATTAAGGACCAATACCATGTAACTCTATACCTTTACAGACTTAACTGGGAATATACAAAACCAAGAGGGCAAATATCTTCTTTAGACAGAAGATCATCAAAGCTTTGTTTTTTTCGGAGTTGCTAATGCTGATTATGACTGCAGGATTCAGAGGCATAGTACACAATGAACAGTGTTAGTGTGATATCTTTCAGTCTATTAGTATACACCTTTCAAAAATCAGTAAGAAATCAATCCATGGAGGACATGTTATTGCTCATTATAAAGGCCTGTCATGTTCAGTATGAATGCAACTAGTAAAGAAAAATGTCTCCCTTTACATTTTGAAGTGTCAACAGGCAAAAGAAAGTGAACAAAGCTTTTAACTTGATGAAAAATTGTAAAAAATATTTTTTTTCTGCAAGGGGCAAACCCTTGCACTTCTGTGTAAAGGTATCAAAATCTCATTTTTATATGTAACAGAAATCTTGAGTGCAACACCTATCAACATCCACATTCCTGAAAAAAAGTCTTTGACCATACAACCTACCAAAAATCCCAAACACAAAATAACCAGTGATAGCAAAAGGAAATGCAATAAGTTCAGAAAATACTCCGGCCTTGCAAGGCTTCAGTGCCTTCCATACCTTCAGATCACTTAATGAACAAGTGAGAACCAAAGGAGGTGGTGTTTCTGTCTATATTAGAGATAAATTCACCTTCCTCCTAGTTAGACTGGACAACTCCATGGAGTTACTCCAAGTTCAGGTTACTGTGGTAAGACCTCCCATTCATGTCATAACCAGTTATAGAACCCCCTCCATGCATCATGACACGCATGAAGCCTACTTGACCAAACTGGAGTCAATCCAAATATTCCTGAACACACTGGCTACAGGGGATTTCAATTATTCCAGCATCAGCTGGGAAACCTATGCTAGCCCTAACTTGCCAGTGTAAAAGTTTCCTGACTTTGTTAATTCAAATGCCCTGAAACAAATTGTTCATACGCCAACAGCAGGAACAAACATACTAGATATTGTCCTCACTAACATCAAACAGATGCACTGCTGCAAATGGCGGACCCTCATTAGTTAAATCTGACCACAAATCAGTCACCTTCAAGCTGGCACTAACACTAGAACTCACAAAGGGCGAAATCAGACTAAAAACTTCACCAAAGCAAACTATACCCTCCTAGGTGAAGGTATAAATGCACTCCAAGCTCCACCTCCAGTTAGAAGTGGTAACTACACTGAAGATGGTGGTGCCTTGTTTGATAGTGGCCTCTCCAGCTCCCAATATGCACTTTCTGTTTTCGTGTCTTGCCGTGTAAATTTTTCATCGGGTGAGTCTGCTTCTTGTTGTCTAGTGAGTGGACATTGCCGTGAAAATGTTGGTGGTCGAAATGTGCATCAGTGTCTGTTTTGTTTGTTTTTCTAACAAAATAACGTGGAACGATGGAAGTTGGGACCTGCAATGGTGATCGAGCTGATGTAGAGTGCGGGAAACTGAATTTTATTTATTTTTCTTTTGAAATGGGACTCCTTGAATGTGGCGGAAGTTAGAGTGATGGAATATGGAGAAGGAAACTGTCTGGATGGTGGTCTGTGGTGTCGGCAGAGAGGAAAGACTTGGTGGTTGCTGGTGATGGTGTGGTCGGTGAGGCCTGTCGGGCCTGCAGGTAGAGGTGATTGATAGACTGTGGTCAGAGAGGGTTGGAAGGAAGAATGTTGGACTGGAAGTTGCTATGGATTGTCGGGACTGCAGGTAGCGGCAGTTGCACTGATGGAAAAAGACTATTTTATATAATGTTGATCTTTGGTTGGCTCTTTGACTGTTATGTTATTTTTGTTTACTGTTACATGCAGTTGTGTTGTGCTGTTATGTTATTGTGCGAGCTTGCAGGAACATAATTTCATTCAGCTGTACTTGGTATGGTTGAATGACAGTAAAGTTTGCTTTGTTTACAGTAAAGCCTTGTACAATCATCTTGCATAAGTGTATAGACTCGGCTGTACCAGAAAAAAATCAAAGTCAGAGCCTCAAGTAAAAATAAGTTGCTATGGTGAACATGCAGCATCAACAAATTTTACAATAAACTCAAAAAGTTGCTGTCCAAGAAAATAAAGTCAAGGCCCCAACAATGGAAAGGCAGCCTCCTTAGCCTCAACAGGTGAATAAGACAACATGTCAAATCCTCTAAGGGCTCCTTTCAGAAAAAAAATTAGAAAGCACAGCCAAGAATAACCATAAGGCCTTTTACAGCTGCATATGTAGCCTAAAAGGTAGGACCCAAGCATGTGCAGAATAGTAACTAACGGTATCACACACACTGACCCCACAGAGATGACAAACCTGCTAGTGGATAGGTTTGGCAAAACTTTAACACCCTTATCCCCTCTAAACTTATCATAAGCCTTTCTCCAAACTTCCCCCCACCCTACATATCTGAAGAGCAGGTCATTAAAGCCTTTTCCAGGGCAAAAAACACAGCATCTATGGGACCAAACAGCATCCCAGGCTGTCTTTTAAACAGGCTAAAACATGAACTAGCATTACCATTAAGAACCATTTTCAATTATAGCCTAACCACAGGCTTAGCTCCTGCAGAATGGAGAACAGCAACAGTTATTACCCTCCACAAAGGTGACCTAGCAACAGACCCGAGGAATTACAGAGCCATAAGCCTAACCAGCCTCATCTGTAAGGCCATGGAATGTTTCACTGTGGACCTCATAAATAAAGAGATAGGTGAGCTCCAAACCCTGGATCCAACCCAATTCGACTTCATCAAGGGTAGATCCTGCCTGTTAAACCTGGTGGATTTCTTTAAAAATATGACCAGGACCACTGACGAGGGCAAATATGTGTACACAGCATACCTCAGCTTGGCAAAGGCTTTCAACACAATCCCACACTCAGGCATTACTGATAAATTTAGCAAACTGAATGTAAACCTCTTTTTATAAAATGGGTTGCCAACTGGCTCAAACCAGACACACACTATCAAAGTGGGTGACTCCACATCACCCAGCAGACATGTCACCAGTGGGATGCCACAGGGGTCAGTGCTGGGCCCCTTACTGTTTGGTATATATTTCTCAGAAGTTCAGGCCAAAACTAAGGGGTTGTGGCTGACCAAGTTTGGGGATTAAAGTCCCTGTCATTATACTCTGTATCTTATAGATTTCTAAGGGGAGGTTTATACCTAGCTTACAGAGCAATCTCAGACCCAAATTGTAATGAAATTGCTGCATATCCGTAAAGCAAACGGGACTATAGCTACCCATTCTAGGGACCTAAATATGGCCTGCGACTTAAACAGAACATGCTGGAGGGAGAGATTTGTCTTCCAGTAACTGCTGCATCTCTATGACTCTGTTCATGAGCAACCTAGACGAGTGGATGGGACACTGAAAATTTTTATCAGGGATAGTGCTCGCAACTCTCGTGGACATGGCTAGTCACTTATAAATGCAGTCCTGGGTATTGACCAACATATCCATGGTATTACATTGGGATGAAACGGCTAGGCTTGAAATGACCTCCCAGTCAACAGAGTAGTAAACTCCTATGATCCTATGATTTTGTGATAACTAAATATGAACCAACATCTACAACCTCACAACACACAAAACACAAAAACACAGCACACCACATCACACATATCACAGTAAATCAGCCAACAAACCACCTCCACAGAAACAAACTCCAGTGGACTCCACCTTCCCAACTCCCACTCCACACTCCCTTACTTTTATATATCTGAAACTCCACTGTCTCATAACCATGACCAAAGGCAGAAAACCACTAAATGAGTTGACTACAGCATAATAAGCCACACTGTGATTTCAGTGGGTCGTGACAGCAAAATATGCTTTCGACATAAAGAACCGCTACCGTCTTTGGCTGTGCTCTCTTTACGCAAACACACACACACACGCACACACACATATATCTATATCTATATCTATATCTATATCTATATCTATATATATATATATATATATATATATAGAGAGAGAGAGAGAGAGAAATAACTGCACTAAAAATGCAGTCAAGCTAGAGTTGATACCTTAAACCTCCTGTAGTGGTGACCATTGGGATATAAGCAAATGACTCTTTAAGGACATCAACTGTTTCAGTTACATGGCTTCTGAATATCCATGACTTTTTATTTTTTAAATCTTTATGGTTACATTCAAATAATCCACAAAAATGCAAACCACAAAATATATAAAGAGCATATTTATGAAATAAATAAAGAAAAGCTACCAATACATTATACAAGCATATATCGCAGAATATTAATCTTAAGTTTTTATTTACTATTTTGGAGAAGGTGGAATGCAATCCAAGAGAGGGCCCTTGGACTATTGTCCTTGAGCAATGGGAGCCACTGTGGTAGATATACTGAATACCATGCTACCATCAGGTTTTAATGATATTATATCTATTATAATTTATTAAAAATGAGAGCTTACAAAGTTCATTTACTACACCTTTGATATACAACATTTTTTAGTCCGGGAAAGACTTTTTGGTTAATTCATCTTTCGTTATACAGTTTGGTCTACTCATTATTACATTCAGTATTTTAACTTACATTTCATATTATATGAGCAATTCTTATTCATACGCATTACACTTATTCCACGCACATAGTTGTAATTGAATTATTTTGTTGCACCATATATCGCATATACAACATATTGATGCAATACATCTTTAATGGTTTAAGTTTTTAAATTGGTCATGTGAACGGTAGTGAATATAAATTGATCACATGATTTTATCACAGGTATCTGATGAAGTCTAATATTTTCTTAGATGAAAGCACTTATCTTTTACGATTTTATTGATTTAATAAACCATTTTGACCAAGTTGGGAAGCATCGGTGCTTGGCATCTTTATATATTTTATGGTTACATTCACGCCAATAAAGCCTAACCCCAGTAGTTGTGGACATGCATGCTTCTTCCTTTTTATTGACCTCATCAGCACAGCATAAGTGGATAGTTTGAATATATCCCATGGGCCTTCACTACAGGAAGTTTAAGGTAACACACATTGAAAACTCTAGCTAGACTGGGTTTTTCTTGCAGTTCTTATTGAATGGTTTGTCAGTGTGAAATTATTGCCCTTTGGTTTGGATGTTGGTTTGGATCTTTTGTGGGCGCCATGATCTTTGTGGGCATTGGATGGGTTTAAATACCCTGTGTTTCTGAAGTATAGCTAGACTATTCACTTATGCTGTACTGACAATATACCTCTATAGACTATATGAAGAGAGACATAATACAGCTCTTGGACTATGATCCAAGGTTGGTATGGGCCAAGCATTGAGCAAAATTCTACCTAAGGGTAGAATTCTAAGGGTGAGTCTAGTACCAATGGAAGAACTGTATTATACTGTATTATAGTTTCTTAGGTGTGTACTAGGCTAATAACCGCTGCAACCTTTTTAAACCTAGCCATGCATCCCAGATCTCTGACATGTTCTGCTACCCTAGGTAAGTATCAGCAGGGGGTTGGGAGATGAAAAATTTACAAGCGGGGTCCAGGGAGATGAACCAGTGACAAGCTGCCTGTGTGCATTAGAGACATAGGTGACAAACCAGCAGTGAATTTTCAGTTCCCCATACAATTGTCCAAGTTACACTTAATTTGAGTTAGGAAGGGACTCTGTTTCACATGGATGGGGAGCCTGTTTCAGTAAAGGGGTAGTCTCTCAGATACAGAATTATCTCTCCAGCAGGTCCTGTTTATATCACAGGCAAGGTTTAAGTCTTTAGAGCAGATAATTCTGGTGCTATTTGTTTTGTGGATATACAAGAGATCCTTCTGACAATGCCGTGTAAGCCAATCAAAGATCTCCCCTCAAACGCCTGTCTCAAAAGTCTCAAAAGGAGACTGAATACAGGGATAGTGCTTTGAGGTGGTTTGCATAAGCCATGTCATTTATGCCTTGTATTTTTTTATTGAGGAACCTCTGTGGACATTCCAGTTGTTGGATGCACCTGGTTAGGTACATACCAAATGGGGCATCATACTCAATGACAGTTCTGATTAGTGTTGAATACAGTGGAATAATGACCTACTTGGACCTAGATGTCATACCTTTGTTCATAAGTTGCACAACATAGAAGGATTTCCTCACTACCACGACACGTGATGGCCAAAGGCTAGATTACTCTCTGTGCGTGTCCCCAAGTCCCTGATTACTGGGTTGACTCTTAGGGAAGTGTTATCGATATGGTAGTTATACAGAGTGGTTAATTTCCCAAAGGACACTGTTACGCATTTCTTTGCATTTAGTTTTAGTTCATGGCTCTGACATCAGTTATTTGTCTGTGTCAGCCCTTCTTGGACAAAATTAATGCCAGTAGGGGACTGTATGACTGCTCCTAACTTACAATCAGCTGCAAATATGGTCAGCCAGAGGCCCTTGACATTGGTCTTGACTTCAGGGATGTAGATGCCAAAAAGGAGTGGTCCCAGGACTGATCCCTGAGGGACTACACACGTGACTACACATATGACTCTGTCATTGTCCATGTTGGTGTGAATGACCTGAGACGTACCTCCCTGGACTACATGAAAAGGGACATGGAGGAGCTGTTCGATCTTGTAGCCCAGGCAGGTATGACCCTAGCTCTGAGTAGCATCCTGCCATCACCCAGAATGATACCACAGTACAAGGACAAAATGATTGACTTCAACAATTGGCTAAGCTTCTGGTGTCATTCTAAGGGGATCCAGTATCTGTCTGCCTGGGATGACATGATCGACAAGCCACGATGCTCAAGGTTGAAATGACAAATTCACCACCCTAACAGGTACAGGCAAGAAGAATCTGAGGGTATTGCTACTCAATGCTAGAAGTCTAAAACTCAAAATGCACTCTCTCAAGACACTCCTTAAAATGGAGAACATCGACATCTGTGCAGTGACAGAGACCTGGTTCAAGGCTCCAGAGAGCACCCTTGCATTACCAGGCTATAATTCATACCACACCTTTAACCTGGACGGCGTGTCCATATTCATTAAGGATATCCACACCTCCAGGCTAGTTGCTCAGCATAATGCATCCGAGATTATCCAAGTGCAACTAACTCACAGATCCCCACAATGCTCCTCATTTCTTAATACACTGGAAAATATTAGGGTACAACCTAACACCCTAATAATGGGTGATTTCAACTACCCTACCATTAACTGGGAAAACTACTCATGTACCAACTCTTGTGCTCAACGTTTTTGGAATTCATAAATTCCAATGCCATGGATCAGCTTATCCACACCCAAGGGGGCAGCAAATATCCTAGACCTGGTTATTAGAGGTCAATTCCACGCTTGTCAGATCCGACCATAAGCTAATCACCCTAGACATCCACATCCAGGGAAACCACAGTAAAAAACAAATGCTCTTTATCAAACTCTACAACAGAAGAAAACAACCACAAAGCATTCTATATGGTCTGATCATGGAACTTATAAACAATGTAAAAGGCAGATCATGTTTCCTATCTAGATCTTGCCAAGGCTGGCTCACTGACAGAACCCACACTGTGCCATAATCAAAACTCCAAAAGATGTGGACATCCTGCAAAAGGGCCTTGCTGAGACAGATGCCTGGTGTCAGTGCATTGTCATTCCTTTGGTAAAACTCAGTATCCATGAACTACCATAGTCTACTAGTGTGATAAGAGACCTTGGGACACAGGTGGACAGTAGTCTCTCCTTTGATAATCACATCACCACAGTAGTCAGGAAATCCTTCTATGTGGCAGACCTCATCACAAAAGTTTCTCATCCAGGAAAAAAGGTCATTGTTCCCTCTACTCATCACTCATTAGACCCATTATAGAGTACAATGCCTTTTGATATGTACCACACAAGACATCTACAACAACTGGAAGGCCATAGAAATACCTCACAAAGTCTCTGCCTAACACACAAAGCTATGTCAAACCCAGAGCTTTTAGACATGCTCCATGCTCTAGGGACCTAAACCTCATCACCACAATAAACAGAACATGCTGGAGGGATAGATTCCTGTCCCAGAGACTTCCCATACTCTGGAACAAACTACCTATCTATATCAAACAAAGCTCCTCATTAGCACTGTTCAAGAAAAATCTTGATGATTGGATGGGAGATTGGAAATTCACCCTGGGGATCACTTCTGTGGCTCTGCTCGACAGTGGCACAGGAAAATAATTTGAACCTATGAACCTATGACTCTTTGTAGAGGTGGCCTCCCCAATTATAACTTCCTGGGCCTGTGTGTGAACCACCTAGTTATCCACCTGGTGATGTAAGAGTTTATACTTAACCTCTTGAGTTTGTCAGCAATGCCTGGGTTTGAAATTGTGTCAAATACCATGTCCAGGTCAAGGTAGGCAGTTTGAAATATTTTGGCCTTGTCCATTGCATTGCTAACTTTCTCAAAGAAGTCCACCAGGTTAAGTAAGCATGACATGCCCTTTACAAAACTAAAATGGGTTGGGTCCAGTGTCTGGAGGTTTCCTGTGTTATGATTGATCATTTCCATGATAATTCTGCCCATGGCTTTACATATGACACATGTGAGACTTATCGGTCTGTAGCTGTCCCACCTTTGTGCAGAGGGATGATGGTTGCTATTCTCCATTCATGAGGCATGAATCCTGTTTAGAGACTACAGTTAAACAGTGATTACAGTGGATCTGACAGGTCATGCTTCATGATATTTAGAAGGCAGCCTGGGATATTGCAGGGGCCCATTAATGCAGTATTCTTGGCCTTAGAGAGAGAGAGAGAGAGAGGATTGAGGATCTGTTCCTTAGTGTTAGTTGGGTAGTTATATTTGATGGCATTTCCTAAGGGGAAGCTGGGGGGAGAGGTAAAGTTAGAGAGAGGAATTTGTCCACCAGTAGGTTTCTTCTGGCTCACTGTAGGTGGCTCCATTAACAATGTGCACTGCACACAATTGTCTACTGCCTTTAAGGTTGCTGACATAGCCAAAGAATGCCTTGTGGTTTTCCTTGGCCTGGGAGGCCAAATTTATCGCAAATTTGGCTTTGGTAGACTTTATCTGTCCTCTGAGTTGTTTGCTTAGTTTGATGAGAGTGCTATTATCATACTGGGTACTGCATCTCCTAATTTTTGCCATGATTTTCTTCCTTCTGTTATACAGCCTATTGATATTGTGATTCCACCAGGGTGGCTTGTTTTTAGAGTTAGTTCTATACTTATTCCTGGTGAGAACAGCTGCTTCTGTGCAGCTATTAATGAGCATGCATGGGTTTCTTTGTGAACTGTTGCACATACGCATTAGTGTTCTCAGAGTTTAGAGAGACTTCACATTTTGCAAGGTTTTGCTGCAGAAGGTGAGAATATATTTAGTTATGCACCCGTCTCCCTCTAGGCACAACTCTAGCTTGCCTCTGCATGTTAATCCCCGTAAGCAGCTCATCATTACTGCAAGTGTTGGTCCTACCCATGAAACAACTGCAGAACAATTCCGGGATTTATCCTATTTGCCAAGTTTCCTGATGACAATGAAGCGCTTCATAACTTAACCAGAGTTATTATAACCTCAGAGTTACATATATTTGTTAAGGGGATGAGGGGCTCCTACCACTAAAAGAATAAACTTTAGGCAATTACTTGTCAATGTTGCTCAGTTTGGTACATCAGATTTTGCCCAAAAAGAAAAACATATACAGGTATATGCACTTTCTATGCCTTACTGCTCCTACCCCATGGGTGCTGCACTATTATGCATGCATTGTTACATTATGGAACACACTAACCCTCCATGTGTCACATTTTGTCCTTTGTAGTGCAGCACCATAAAGATGGCCATTTGTGCTGTTCTGTTGCTGAATCAAGTCCCTCTTAAGTCTTAGGAGTAGGCTACCCTTGGCCACCTCTGATACATTGAATGATAGTGCTATGTGAATTAGGCAGCCTGGATTTCAGCAAAACAAAGAATGAAGTTGTGATTTGACTGAAGTTCTCGAGTTTGAGGAGGGAGTCTTTTTGCTATAGCATGCAAAGTCATCTGCATAGAACAATAAATTTTTTTTATGAAAATAGATTTAGGGTGGAAGAGGTGAAGAAGGCTAGAAAACAAATTAGGTTTTCTTGGATCCTAGAGGAAGCAAAATTACTGGAAGACAAGAATATTGTCTCTCAAGCAAGGGAGACAGAGAGAACTTAATGAAGTAAAATGCAAAGAGAGCTTGTTGTTCATGGCACTGACTACCTCTGACTCAAAGACAATTCATATGAGACTGACTGACCAAATGATACTTCAACAAATTTCTTTATGTGGGGAGGACAGCCCTCCGTATCCCCATGCAGCTATATCCCCTACTTAACAGGCTTAACACAAAGTATGCCTAATCTCATGAAAAGATACTGATATAATTAAAGCTGAAAGTTTCAGTTAAACATCACAAAGCACTGATCATTCAATCATCTTTGAAAGAGCAGTATGACTCAGCGGTCAGAAGCTACCACAAAAGTAATGAACAATCAGAACTTAAAAGGCTTTTTTTTGATAACGAAATTAAAGTTCTATTTAAGGGGATAAAAATGGAGACAATGCAGGTACTGCCATCGATTGTGGAATGGACTTCTACAGAGAAAGAGGTTAAGACAATTAGTATTGTGCATATTTTAGTAATAAGACAGAGGGCCTGAAAATCCTACTGGTATCATACTTTAATAAGTACCTTTCACTGATGTGAGTATGAATTATTTCTGCCAATGTCTTAAAAAAAAAAAAAAAGGAAACAAAAAGGGTATATAACTTGTGTTCTCTTCCTTAGTGCCTTTGTTAAGCACAGTCTTCGTAGACTAATCTGTCAGAGACAGTGTGAGAGATAAAGACATAGCTAAAAATGGGTGAAGTTAAAGATCATGCTCAGGAAACAGAATGTGGCATATGCATTCCATTTTTGCCTTTTTGAGATGACTGGTGGTAGTATGTTGCTTTTCTGGTCTTATTTTCTCATAAAATAATGATTTTTATGTAAGAATAAGATTTAAAAAAATGTATTCCTTCATATTTTACACACGTGGACTTCCTGCTGTGTGACCATGGAAAGCATGACCATGACTGTCTTCAGAAGCGGAAGCATTTCTGCTCCAAGTAGAACAAAATGTGTTAATGACTGCAGATTCAAAACAACTATAAGAAAGAATGTAAATTAAACAAATGCATATGAATAGCTGAAACACTTTATTTAACCTAAATGTTTTGATTATTTAAAATTGTTTCAGACATTCTCTTGACAGCAGTTTCTTTTACATTTTTCATCATGCAATCCATACTTGTTATTGTTCAGTCTGTGTCCTCACATCCAAATAGATATACCCATTTCCCTAGTACTACGTTCTGTTAAAAGGGGAAGGGTATGTTTTTATTATTAAATCACTTCTCTGCTATCATTGGTAACTGCATTTACTTGAAGTACATTAGGCTGTCAGGATCATATCATCAAATTGATGGTCATAATGGCATCAGTGCCAAATAAAAGAGTTTTTATTTACATTTATTTTGTTTAAACGTTAATAGTGCATTCCTTTGTGAAAAATATGAAATACTGACTGCTTGTGGGAAGCTGGTTCCCAATGCATTTTAAAAGGTAGGACCAACCTTTGAATTTGATCTTTAAGGAAATGAGTGAGACAGCGGGGGAGGGGAGAGAGAAGGCGCAAAGTAAGGAACGTACATTAGACCCATTTTCAGCTTTGCATCTGTAATATACAGTACATTGAGTATGAAAAACACCTAAATTATAAATTCTGTTAAAAGAATTTTATAACACATTTCAGACTATCACAGCCAATTAAATTAACGACCTTCTAAGAGGTGGAAAGTTGCTAGAATAACAGGTTTTGTATTAGCATTCAATTTCTTAAGAATATGAAGCCTGGGATAAAAATATCTGCTATTATTGAATGCATTCACCCCTCAATGATTTGTCAGAAAACCACAAATGTTATGAGGATCAGACAGACTACAGGTATGAGCAAACATTTGAGTATTCTGTGAAATTCTGGAGAGTTGACAGGTATGCGCAACACTGGTGACAATTTTTTTTTTTTTTTTTTTTACCAAAATTATGAAATTCCCAAACTGCCATTAAAATGAAAGAGATGGACATTATTGAAAATAAATAACTCGGGATAAAAATGGAAACAATTTAAACAGTTTGACATTTCGGGGCTAATCATTAGAACTGTAAAAGTCAGAGCCTATATTATAAATCAAAAAATGCAACACGTAACACTGACATCTTGGCAATGAATTTTTAATACCGCTCTAGAATGCTTTAGTTATTGCCCAATGTGACCTCTAAGTGGCATCATTCCTTTTTAATTTATTTTCTTTTAGTTTCATTCACTTCAGTATGAGAAACTAACCTCAGAATTATCCAAACACACATTTGGTATAACATTACTGTTTTACTATTTGCTTACATACGATTGTCTTTTATTTGGCTACCAGAAGGCAGACATCCTTAAAGAACAACTGCATCCAAAAACTGAAAATATATACATTTCATTACATCTTGATATTTTACATAGTGAAACTCCTTTGCATCAATGTAGGTGTTTAATATTATTTTGTAATTAGTTAAACCCCACGTGAGCAGATTAGATCTTCCACTCGGATATGATTTTGTTTTTCCCATCTCTCTATTTTTTCTCATTTTCTTTTCTGCAGTGTACTCTGCGCCCCATAATACCTGCGGTGGTGGTGCTGCGGTAGCGTTGTTGCCCCACAGTAAGACGCTGTCCGGTTCGATTCTCAACTAGAGCGTCTTCTGCGTGGAGACATGCGTGAATGGGTGTACGTTCGTTAAAGGTTGTGCGTCAGGCCTGGCAAGCCGATACGTAAAATTCAACTGCAATCATTAGCGGACTGGAGTTCCGCTGTGGCGACCCCTAACCGGGAATAGCCGAAAGACACAAGCAAACTCTGTGCCCCATAATATGAGAAAGCCTTAGTACCACAGGTTTAGGTGGTTTGTTTCTGCAATATATATATCTATACCTATCTATGTATGTATATACATATATATATATATATATATATATATATATATATATGTACATATATACACGTGTGGGTGTGCGTGTGTGTGTGTGTGTGTGTGTGGAATGTTGAAAGCTACTTCATGTCTATGTGAGAGAAGGATTAATTAAAAGATAAACTTGTTGCTTTTAGTATTGTTTAGTTAAACAAAGATGTTAATGTATGGTAAAGAAAAAAACAACAGTTATCACCCCTATCACTCAATACAATGTGCGGGGATAACATTTCAAAGCAGGGTGTAGTGCTTTCATCCAGCCAAGCTCCATATGTATGTTTCTCTATTGACAAGTGTTGTTATCTGATACAAAGAGGGCACTGAGGAGCACAGAAAGCACTAAGTTTTAAAACACTACGTGACTCTGCATATGTCTTGGAGCAGCTTGTGGCAAACTGTGACCAGTGGCTTTATAAAATGTTATTTATTGGTTACCTCACCTAACTGTAAAATAGTGGAGGGATGATGGAGAAACCGGTAAGTAATGTGACAATGGGTCAATTTAAAAATTAGGCTGATGCTTTGTTTGGTAAAAATCTCAACGTTCATACATCTCAGCCTCAGATCTGTGATATGCACTAGTGTTGTGCAAACAGCCAAGTTTTTATTTATTTATTTTTTTCTGCAATCAGATCTACAACTGGGGAAACCTTGGCTTATGTTCTTTTTTGTCTGTCTTCAATATTCCAGATCATTCACTATGGATACATGCCAGAATTGCAGGACTAGAATCTATTACTCCTTGCAAGTCAGTAATATGTTTTCATCAGAATAATCCTGTGCTTTTATATTTTCTATAATTTGCAACATTTAATTTATTTAGGCACAGTATTAGGAAGGCACACTATACTGTTTGTAATGCTGTTTGTAACTAGATGAGGTAAACTGCCTATATTTGTTCTACTGTGATAGTACAGAGTACTGATGAAGTCATCACAGACGTTTCTCAACTCTTCTAAGTGTAGCAAATGGTTTAATCCCAGAACAAGTGCCCTCCATTGGCAAGAAAGACTGCAACTTAGAATGATATGACTTGATAATAATAAACTAGCCATCTGAAACTATTAACAGAATTAAAAATCTAATTTTTTTAATTAAATGAAAATTTTAAACTCGATATATGGCTGAGGCTACCAAAATCTACTAAACAATGGGAATGTTACTTTAAATTTGTGCTTCCTGATTCTGACTTCCTGTGAGCAGGAAACACTAATATTCTACTGACAAACCTAAAAGAGGATACTTTGCAGTACTTATCAAACAATTACTAGAGTAGTTAATCTGATATTAGAGATGATGAATGCTACTGATTTATGGACGGAATAAATGGAAAGTGATAATAGGACTATGTGTCTATACTGTTTCACCTTACTAAGTGCATTTTCAAGACAACCAGCTGTAATTTGCATTTAGCTGTTTTACTAGTTAATGATACTGCAGAATTTAAAATACATTGTGGTTACTTGCAAAGATCTTTTCTCAAGCTTGTAATTTTAACTTACTTCATTTTAATTTGTTAACAAAGGGATTGGTGAGTGTTTCATCCAAAAAAAAAAAAAAAGAAAAACCCACCAAGCTATATCCTTCCTTTCAATCTTGTATTTCACTTTTTATTCCAAAAAGGCACTTTATGGTTTGGTTAGAATTGCTTAAATATATAAATATATAATGCTTGCGTACAATGTTTTTTTCTGAACATAAATCATCTAGTTGATTCTGAGCATCTTATGTGTCTTTTCTTTTCTTGAATTAATAATCCTAATTCACATCTTCTGAATAATAACAGTGCAGGCTTTATTTCAAATCAGTCAGAAAGTTAACAACAATTCACTTGAGGTGGAATGCAACAAGGGAGGAAGGCACAACGGTGTATCACAGTAGCATGTATGGTCGGCAGCAGTATTGTCTGATTCCATAATAGTTAGATTTGCAATTTATGTATTCTATTCTGTGTGTTGCATGGTACCTTATACACAATGTTAAGGTAATGCTTTGAGCTGGGAGAGCAATGAAAGAAGCAGATGCTCTTAAGAAAATCTGCAGGCTACCCTGATACTAAATGTATCTGCAGCTGCTGCCAAATACAGTTTCCAGTTTACTTGTGAGGAACTCCTTGTACCACCCATATCATTTCTCTACTGGCTTCTTTACACTAGTTTCCAGTTTAAAATCTTACATACCATTCCCTGCATAATCAAAGACCTGACTACCTTTAAAGTTTGACATTGCCTCCTTTCTAGGAACATTTTATGGGATAGAAGGGGCTGATAGAGATTTCAAGAGTTAGATGACACTGGTTTGTCTTAGGGTCTTTATAGCTGCAGCCCCACCATTTTTCTTTATGTTAGTCACTTAAGAGATATCCCATCTACAGATGAACTTTTCATGACTAACTCTGGTTATTATATTATTTCACAATATAGTTATTTACTGTTCATAAGTTAAATATTGTATAGTTCTATGTTTGTGTTTTTTTATAAATGTTCAGCACTTTTGCAAGGTGCATTACAAATAAATTATTGATTGACAGCTTGACTGATTTTATTCAAACAATATGATTTTTCAGTATGCTTACAAAGCTGCTACTGGAGTTTGAATACGAAAGGTGATCTTTATTCTCCCTGCAAGCATTTTTGTAGTAGTAACTGTTTCAAATACTTATTCTCTTTTAATATCTAAATTTAGTACATAGTCAAATTGGGCGGCCACGGTGGTGCAGCAGTTAGCGTTGCCGCCTCACAGCAAGAGGTTCTCCGGTTCGATCCTCAGCTGGGGTCCCTTCTGTGCGGAGTCTGCATGTCCTCGCTGTGGTCGCATGGGTTTCCTCTGGGTGTTCCTGTTTCCTCCCACATCCCAAAGACATGCTGTAGGTGGATTGGACACTCTAAAATTGGCCCTAGGTGTGAGTGTGTGTGTGCCTTCTGTGGAAAGTTGGGTGCCGGGCTGGCAACTCAACACTGTAAAACTCCAATGCCAGTCATGAGCAGACAGGTGATCCGCTGTGGTGACCCCTAACTGGGAAAAGCTGAAAGAAGAAGTACATAGTCAAATTACTGTTTCATGTTTCCTGTTTTTGATTAGTGGCATAGCCATTTTCAGGAAGTAGGATATGTTTGATAAGATATTTAGTCACCTAAATGTTAATATACTGTGTACTACTAAATATGCAATATTGCTGTGGTCCATATTGTATAGTACCTCAAACTGCTGACTATCAGAAAGAAACCTGGCATAACAGTTTGCTTGACTTAAGTCAGCAGTGTGAATCATTAACAGAAGGACAACTGACAGCTGACAGGAAGATAAAACTTATCATCAGCCCAATTCTTCTGTAACGCATTAATGCTGCTCTCCAATCCCTTTTCTTTAATCACATTGAATTCTATAACACTAATCAAAGCAGATTCACATGGCTTTACCAAAAAAGTTGAATATGAAAGTACACAACAGTCTATATTAACCGAAAAAGCTGAATGGAGGGCTTCAGTTTGTCCTATATTGCATTGTTTATCTTTGACAATCAAATGACAGCAAGTATTGCCCCTCTGATGTCTGTATACTCTCAGAAACATAAAATAACATGTTTTACTCTTCCTACAAGCTGTGGGCACCAAATTAAACCCAGTGGACGGCATTTTATGTTAGCCTTGCTTTACTCTGACTGCCTGTAGCTTTGAGCTTACCTTATGCATTTTTATGTATTTTTTAAAGAAAAATAATTCCTCCTTCTAGAGGACTGTACTTATCAAAATTGAGCAATATTCTGTAGAACCAGAAAATTCTGACCCAGTAAATATTCTGTTTATTAAATTTGCAGTGCTAAAATCTCTTCATAGTAGCTAAATGCATTGTCAGGGGAAGTATCTAACGAATGATACTTCAACTGTGCAATCAAAACAGTATAAGCAGAGTATATATATACATAAATGTCTCATCTGTTCTAGTCTTGAAATCTTAAATAAATTAAAAGGTATCAATCCCTATATAGCATTTTACTTTTAGTTATTACTGGAGTTGTAGTCATTTATGTCATCAGAAAAGTAGGTGTAGCTTTTGAAGAATATCTGGCATTTTTTAAGATTTTGCTTAGCCAAAGTAAAACTGAAGCAGTGTGTTTGTAAAAAGTAAATAAGTGGTATATGGAAATATGAGGCACAATCACAGCAAGCTGGGTACAGATTCAGCCCATATGCCACACGCTTCAATATTATGGCTATAGAGAGGTACCCTAAGATCACCATGCACTTGAGTTTCCATTGCAGAAAAAGTTATACTAGCTTTTGATTTTGTAATATGCAATAATGCTATTTTCTGAAAATGAATAGCATTTTCTTTTACATATTTCTTTCAGAAACAAATTATCTTTAACTGTTTACATATCCATTCTTCAATGATGTGATTGCGGTACATCTAAAGAGGATCACCTAATCTTTATTATTGTAAAAAAAGGTGAGTGTGTAATGGCACATTAACAAAACTGCCAACTCTACAGGCAACTTACTATTAAATGCTACATATGAAAGTGACAAAGTACCTTCAGTAAAATAATTACTGCAGGTCTCTTTGCATTGCTATCCTTTGGTCATATTGGGTGAGTGTTTACCCAAGGGTGAAGTGCTAGAAACTGTAGGAAGATTGTTGTACTGCAAAATTATTTGCACTGTAATGTTCTGATCACTGAGTTCTCATGACTCATCAAGTTACACTGAAATGTAACTCTAAAGTTAGCTTTGCTTAGTGTTCACCAAGATTTGTAAAAATGTCACCATGTTCTTTGTTTTGCTGCTAAAAAAGAACCATAGCTCCAAAGTCGTAAGTGCATCAAAGGAAGAACTCAGTGAGTTAACCGTCATTGTACCCTGTTTAGTTTGGAAGCTGATTTGGGTAACAGGATGAGGTCTAAGAGGCTGCTGCAGTGATAAGAGGTTCCTTCTTTCCTACCGGCACATTTATGCTAATCTCCCACTAGTGGGTTACAGTCTTCATTTTGGGTTTTCAGCTTTTTCTTGAAAATGGCAATGGAGGCTGAAGGCTTGTAGAAGATGGTCCAGATCTCTGGAGAAGAATTCTGAATGTGACCGGGATTTTCTGTACTGGGAAGTCGTTTAGATCTGAAATACCAAAAATAAAACAAGCTACAGTAGCAATTTATAGAAAGAAATGGGAAGTCAAAAATGTATGTATTAATTCAAAACACAGAACAAAATGTTGAAACAATTTTTACTAAAAATAATCATTGCATTTGTGGTACTGGACTATCCATTGTAACCAAGTAAATTAAAACTGTTAAAACAACATTCAGCAGTCCATTGAAATGAAAGCGTGCATAAAAAGATAGGAATGCTGGCTATTTTAGCAATGGGTCCGGCTAAATTATATCACTGTAAAATTGTTGGCCTATGATAAATGAAATAGTGAGCGAGAGGTAAGGTAGCAGGCATATTAGTCTTGAAGTCACAACAGTTGTTTTCAGTGCAATTCCTGAATTAGAAAGCCTCAAAAGAAATGTGGCAAATTCTGAAAAATCTTAACTTTTAAGTGAAAATGCCCTTGACACTGTTAGTTGGGGCTGTGAGTATGACATGATTCTTAACATAGTAACATTCTGAAAACATCTGTGTGATACAATTTACAGAGCACTTGAACATTTATAAAATGTATAATTCCAAGGCCACTTAACAGCCTGTTATACTTAACTTATGCTTAACATTTTCTCTAGTGCTTCAAGTACCGATCATTATATATTTACATATATTTAACATCATTTAACATGTTGACCAAGGTAAGTGATTGATCTAAAGAACCCATTTCAGCCACTACCCTAGCCAAAATAAAATACAGAAAATAAACACTGAATGTATTAGTTACGTAGACACAGCTATACCAGAACTGATGGATTATAAGTTAAAATAATGTGATTTTTTCAGTAAATATTATGATTAGGCAGCTATGTCTTCGTCGTCTTCTTCTTTTGGTTGTCCCCATTAAGGATCGCCACAGTGGATCATTTGTTTCTATTTCTTCCTATCCTTTACATCTTGCTCTGTCACACCAACCACCTGCATGTCCTCTCTCACCATATCTATAAACTGTATCTTAGGCCTTCCTCTTTTCCTCTTAACTGGCAGTTCCATTCTTAGCATCTTTTTCCCAATATACACAGCATCCCTCCTGAGCACATGTCCAAATCAACACAATCTCGCCCTCTGGCTTTGTCTCCAAACCATCCAACCTGAGCTGACCTTCTAATATACTAATTCCCAATCCTGTCCATCCTTGTCATATCTGATGCAAATCTTGACATCTTTAACTCTGCCACCTCCATCTCTGATTCCTGTGTTTTTATCAATGCCACTTTTTTCCAGCCCATATAACATAGCTGGTCTCACTACCTCTTGTAGACCTTCCCTTTATCTCTTACTGGTACTGTCTGTCACAAATCACTCCTGACACTCTTCTCCACCCACGCCACCCTGCCTGTACTCTCTTCTTCACCTCTCTTCCACACTCAACATTACTCTGAACTGTTGATCCCAAGTATTTAAACTCATCCACCTTTGCCAACTCTACTCCCTGCATCCTCACCATTCCTCTATCCTCCCTCTCATTCACACACACATATATTCTGTCTTAGTCCTGCTGACCTTCATTCCTCTCCTCTCTAGAGCATATCTCCACCTCTCCAGGGTCTCCTCAACCTGTTCCCTACTCTCACTACAGATCACAGTGTCATCCACAAACATCAAAGTCTACAGGGACTCCTGTCTGATGTCGTCTTGTCAACCTGTCCATCATCATTGCAAATAAGAAAGGGCTCAGAGCTGATTCTTGATGTAATCCCACCCCCACCTTGAATGCATCCGTCATTCCTATCGCAGACCTCACCACTGTCACACTACCCCAGTACATATCCTGTACCACTCATAAATACTTCTCTGCCACTCCTGACTTCCTCATGCAATATCACAACTCCTCTCTAGGCACCCTGTCATATGCTTTCTCTAAGTCCACAAAGACACGATGAACTCCTTCTGATATTCTCTATATTTCTCCATAAACAACCTCAGAGCAAACACAGCATCTGTAGTTCTCTTTCCTGGCATGAAACCATACTGCTGCTCACTAATCATCACCTCCCTTCTTAACCTAGCTTCCACTACTCTTTCCTATAACTTAATGCTGTGACTGATCAATTTTATCCCTCTGTAGTTACTACAGCTAAATCATTACGAAAACACTTCTTCTCTACTCCTCACATCCTCTCACTTTCCAAGATTTCATTAAACAATCTGGTTAAAAACTGTATTGCCATCTCTCCTAAACACCACCATGCTTCCACGGGTCTGTCATCTTGATTAGGTAGCTATGGGTTGAAGCTAAAAGTCAGATTTTTAGTACTAAAATCAGAATATGGTGAATTATTAGAATCTGCTCAGTGGCTCAGGCTGCAAAATTGCTGTCTCACAATCTAAGATGGAATATAATGAAATCGACAGTTCTACAGTTACATTATAATTAGATCCTTACAATGAGTACAAGACCCGCCACTGTTGGTCGGTCCCTCAGTGCTCTTTGATTCCGACAAAAGAGCGCAACTCACTGTCATACTCTTAAAACATTTTAAATTTGCCATGCTGCCATGCCCCACTTGGCATGGGGACTATGCCTCTCACAGCCCCTCTAAATTCATTTACTTAACCAAAGATCATTTAACTGTAGAAAAGTGTATACTCTAAGTATCTATGACTTCAGCCTAAGCATATTCTCTTTAAATTTATGTAATGATCTCATAGTAATATTTATTGTGAGGTCACTTCACCTTAGACTAAAGAAGTACCGCAAGGAAGTACAAAGTTGCACTTAGCATATATCACCCAAAATTACTCTAATGCTCTCATAATAGTGAGAACTGTATCTGCAGTCCTTGAAAGTACAACATGAACCCATAATTATACACCTGCAATAACTGCAGCAGTTGAGCAGTTCAGGTATTCATACCTACCTAAAATCATGTAATATCATACGAAAAAGGAGGAGAAGTGTATCTGTGATACTTGCACACCAAGCTGCATGAAATGGGCTAAATTAGAAATCTGTGAAGGACAGGAGAAGATACCAGAGAAGATACAAACTAATAATCCCTCGCATTGTAAGCAGTAAGAGATGGATCAGTGATAATATCAGTGTTAAAGAGAATATGAATGAGTTTACTGTTCCTGGCTACAACAATCAACGTGTTAACTCATGCCCTCCAGTACAGCTCTTTTAAGTGTGTACCTTTAATTCCCAGTGGACGTGGCTTGAGCCTTTAAAAAATAAAGTTATCATCTTACAGTTTTCACAAATACTCATTGACAGAGGTCAAATATCAATACACTTGTGTTTGCCATCATATATGCTTCAGGATAAAATATTCTGATACCTTGTACATAACGTGGTTTAGGAATTATTAATGCAAATATCAATAAGCAAAATTTGATGCCTAGAGGTATCAGTCGTAGGTAACTGCAGATGCACCTGGAGGCGTTACTTGGATGTAATGCGTTAAGACTATAACTATTTCTTGTAGACATGATACAATATCACAATCCACAAGTTATCATGATAACCATTGCATGTGGACTTTAATAACGGTAGTGAGAGCAGTAGCTTGTGTGAAATAAACTTCCATTGTCTGAGATGATGACAAAATAAAAAAAAATACAATAAAAGTATAGATAGCATAAAGGAACTCTGAGCAGCAGACTGTCTGGACTTTGACATCTTTATGAAGTGCAAAGCAAAGTATAAGATGAATAGCACAGAACAGGGGCTAAACACAGGACAAAGAGGGAGCTGGAACTCCAGAAAGGAAGATACACAACTTCATAAACAAGACAGCAACATGAGAACCATCCATTTCAACAAGAATCCTTGCTGTAAATCTTTAAAGAGGAAAAAATAGCATGATTTAATGAAGAAAAACTATAAATGATAACATCTATTGTTTTGCATAATCAGTACATTAGCAGTCAATATGAAATGTGTACATTTGGTGTACTTAGGTTTTAGGACTAAGAATGCTGCATTTGAAGAGCAGCCTTTCATTTACGTGAGATGCCAGCTTTGCTTAAAAAGTATCACTGAGTGTCTGATTGTATCAGGAGACTTTATATGTAACACACAGAGACATGATGTGGGCTGAACCTCATGTAAACAAATGGGATCTCCCATGTCTAGACATAAATCAATATGAATATATTGAGGGAAGATCACGCCTACTATATTTGTAACCTTTACAGAAAAGGTTACATCTGCAGAGAAAGAGTGGTTGATGGTACACACACCCTACCTCAGTGTTACAAAGGTTATTAGCACCATTTCTCATGAAGAAATTATAAACAAATGTTTTAAGGTCAGGGTCAACAGATACATAGTCTACTTAGACGACAACTGGATTTCCAACATAATCTAAAAGGTGAACTGTACAGGTGGGCTGCTGTGGATCTTAGATTGTAGTGTTCTTCTCTTTGGCATTTTCTTTTTTGATGAATGATTGATAACAGTGGTATCTGGAACAGTAACATTTCTGATGATTACACTTCGAATATTACTCTTCTCTCTGTCTCTGTCTTCTCTCTTTCTCTCTCCCCTTCAGACTGAATAATTCCCAGAAAGGGTTGGACAAAACCTATACTTGATGTAAAACAACGGCTTAATGTAAATTAATAAATTCTGGAAAGCATATGTTTCCTGCTACCTACTGTAGTTAGGGAAAACTTCTTAAGGTAGATTTTATTTTAAGGATGCAGGTGCAATCACTGAGGGAGATCTTATCTATGACCAAAGGTTTGACACTGCAGTATTAAAGGACTTCAGTTACCTAATATTATACCGAAGGGGATTACTGGCCCTTCTAGGAAAGTCACTCTATAGCAGTGCAAGTTCAATTGCCACATTCTTTCCACTAATTCTCAATACTTCTTTCTGACAATCTTGTTTGTGCATCTGTATTATTGTCCAAAATCTCAAGTGTTTTCAACTGCTGAAGTTCCAACAATTTATTTTCACATTTCTGTTCAACAATTACAAATTCTTTTGACACACTTAATTTCAGTTTTGCACATTTTAAAGAAATGTCCTTTACTGTTTCTTTGACAACCTTTTCCATTTACAGAATATCACCCAAGATGCTTTTAAGTCTTTTGAAAGCTGGCTTTGTGATAGTCAGCATCTGCTCAACCTTGTAAAAAAAGTCTACTATTCTTCCCTTAATCATCTATAATGAAGCTCTTAAGTTCCACATATTTCTTGTCATTTGCACCTTTTTAATGAAAAATTTGAAGAACTTATTTTCTAAATTCCAAAGAATTTTTGTCAAATGGGAGGCTACTTCATCTATTAAAGTAATTTGCATGTCAGATGTCCAGTCAGTTTACTCTATTTCAGACATTGAAGTTTAGGTGTTCGTTAACATTGAAAGTGGTAAATGAAACCTTCACAATTTGCAAAGTCAGTTAAAAATAAGTTTGGACTAGCCACTGAGATTTTGATGGAGATCGGTAGAGTTTTTAGCTCTCTTTGGGTAATTTTTTATTAAATCTTAATCTGGTTGTTTACCTAAGAAATAATCTGATACAGTGAGTGCCTACCCCATCAGTGTAGGACTTTAGTCAGTTTGCATACAACGAGGGTGGACATGTGGCCTAATGGATAAGGTGCCTGACTTAGGATTAGAAGATTGTAGGTTTAAGTCCTACCGTGGTTGTTCAAAAGTTCAGTGTTCATAGGTGTGTACTAGCTAATGGCCCTGGAGCCTTTACAAGCCTAGCCCATAGGATTACCCTGGCATTGTGCCACCTGACCTTAGTTCCCAGTACCTTTGTCGAGTAGAGCGACTGGAGTTATCCCCGGGGTGAATTTTCTATTTCCCATCCACTCATCAAGATTTTTGTTGAAGAGCGCCAGTGAGGTGTTCTGCTTTACATGTATGGGAAGTCTATTCCAGAACATGGGCAGTGTCTGGGTTTTGAGCCTGTCCCTCTAGCATGTTTTGTTGATTGTGGTAATGAGGTTGAAGTCTCTGGACCATGTGGTGCGGAGGGATTGGTATTTATTTAGATGTAGCATTTCTAACAGAGCTGGGTCAGATATTGCTTTGTAAGTCAAGCAGAGATCGCCTCTAAGTAGGCGATATGAGACAGAGAATAGTGCCAGTTTTTAATCTGTCAGGCTGCAGAAAGAACTAAAGCTCTTATGAGCTGCTTCAAGTGTCAAGGGTACAGGGTGTGAATCTTTCCATCTTCATTTCCCAGCTATATGACCTTGAGCAATTCACATAACCAGACAATGCTTTGGAGCTAGGCTCCTTAATGGTCTAATGATTGCATGCCTAGTGAATACCTATGTATGAATGTATAAATTTCCATACCTCCCTCCCTACCACTTCTCAGGAAAATAGAAAAGATATATTCCATACCTGCTTATGCTATATTCAATCACCTCAATTATAAAAGTGAGTTTAAAAGCAGTCACATGCAATATCTTTACTGAAATATTTAAATTTATATTTTATGCAGCTGTGTGTAATACCTTATCTGAATAACGTATCTTATGGACAGGAAAGAAGTGACTTAATGAAGCCATGATTGCCAGTACTAAGGTTTATTTGTTTTGTCCGATACCCATACCAAGGTAGTCTTTTTAGAACAAACCTTTGGCTTAAGTTTCACAATATGGTTAAATTACATTATGATACAAGTTACTGATCATCATGACAGCGAACGCAACACCATAGATAAAAGGCACTGAAGGACACAGGGCTGCTGATGGGATGTCTTTAACGCCTGTGAGGATATGGTTAAATCATTTTCATTTACTGTCCTGAAGCATGACATTTCTTTTCTCTAAGCCACTTTGCCTTTACATTTTGCCTTTGAAAAAGTTAAACAGATAATGAAATGTAGAAATGGACAAGTAACTTTTGATAAGCATACTAGCCATCTGGCCAGTACAGCCAATACATTCAAAGACTTCATACATGGAAAGATTTTGAAGACTATCACTGTATACCATTAGATGCAGGCTGTTAGGAGATTAATACTTATATACAAAATTATATATGATGCAGAACTAAGAGCATTATATGATACAAATTGCTTTCTATACACATAATACTAGAAATGTTGGGTACATAGTTCATTTAAGTAAGTAGTCAGATAATTTAAAATCTTTATAGATGCTCAGAAATGCTGGATATTGTTGAGCTGAGGGCACAAGCTTTTAAAGGTCTCTCATACAGGCATAGATCTATCAGCAAGTGATTGTGCATCACTGATCAAAAGTATGTCACTGTGCAGAACAAGCAGACCAGAATACACCATTTGCTAACATTAATATGACTACCTGCATTTTTTATACAGTCTGACTGATCAGTCTTACTTCACCTCTCATTCCTCTTTTTATGCATGTACTATTATAGGAAAGATCTGACTTTGACCTAGACTTACAGTCCAGACTTTCAGCAGTCCATGCTGCCATTGATGTCAATGACCATTTAAAACATCCTTTAAAAGGAGAAGTGTAAACTAATGAATCAATCATCATCATAGATTGCTGAAGACATTGTGCTTATGTCCCAGTCAAACTGTTTTTGCTGTTCCTTTTATTTTCCTCTTCAGAACCAGCCTTAGGTCAACTGGTGCCCTAGGCAAAAGGGAGCCACAGCACCCCCACCACACCACCCGGTGCCCCCATCCTGGTCTACCTCCACCAAATAAATACTGGAAAAGTGCTCCTGCTAGAGCGGCGGCCACCTCGGTGGCCTATGCCTAAGGCTGACTATGTCTCTGATTGCAAAAAATAGAAAAAAATACATGTTCATAGGATCATAGGTTCATAGGTAGGTACTAGGCTATCTGCCTGAGGCCATTTATAAGCCTAGCCAGAGTGTGTCAGCTTTCGCCCCATTGATTAATTAACTGAGCCTCTGTCAAGAAGAGCCAATGAAGTAATCCCAGGGGTGTATTTTCTGTTACCCATCCACTCGTCAAGGTTTCTCTTGAAGAGTGCTAGTGAGGGGCTCTGCCTAATGTAGTTAGGAATTTTGTTCCAAAGCATGGGGAGTCTCTGTGACAGGAATCTATCCCTCCAGCATGTTCTATTTATTGTTTTGGTGAGGTTTAGCTCACTAGAGCGAGTGGCTCGCAGTGACTTGGATTTCTTTAGGTGGAGCATGTCCATCAATTCTGAGTTGGACATGGCTTTGTAAGTCAGGCAGAGATCACCTCTGAGTAAGCGATATGCCACTGAGTACAGCCAGAGTTTTTCCAGTCGGGCTGCATAGGACATATGTTTGAGGCCAGTAATCCTCTTGGTGAGGTACTTTTGTGGTCTTTCCAGCTGTTGGAAATGTCTTGTGAGGTACATCCCAAATGGGGCATTGTACTCT
The DNA here is from genome assembly GCF_019279795.1 of Protopterus annectens. Taxonomy (NCBI): domain Eukaryota; kingdom Metazoa; phylum Chordata; order Ceratodontiformes; family Protopteridae; genus Protopterus; species Protopterus annectens. The sequence goes on from NC_056733.1 coordinate 290,666,973, forward strand.
ATGATGGGTCTGATGAGTGACAAGTAGAGGGGCACTATAACCTCTTTATTTCTAGATGCGAACCCTTTAGTAATTAGATGGGCTACATAGAAGAATTTCCTAACTACTTTGGCAATATGATTGTCAAAGTAGCGATTACTATCTACCTGGGTCCCCAGATCTCTTATTACCTCTTCTGTATTAAAGGGGCTGCCATATATGTGGTAATTCATGGGTGTTTTGTTTTTCTCAAACTGGATAACTATGCATTTTTTGGCATTTAGCTTGAGACCATGACTTTGGCACCAGGTGTCTGTCTCAGTAAGGCCCTGTTGGAGAATGTCCATGTCAGCCGGAGAGTCAATTATGGCTCCCAGTTTGCAGTCATCAGTGAACTTGGTTAGCCATAGTCCTCCTGTGTTTGCCTGTACTTCTGAGAAGTATATGCCGAACAGTAGGGGTCCCAGGACAGAGCCTTGTGGGACACCACTTGTGAATGGTTTAGAGTCGGACCCGGAGCCCGCTATTCTTACCATGTGAGTTCTGTCGGTAAGCTAGTTGGCAACCCATCTCGTGATGTAGGGGTTTATGTTCAGGCTGGTGAGTTTTTCTATATTTTCTGAGTGGGGAATGGAGTCAAAAGCCTTGGCGAGGTCAACGTAGGCTGTGTGAACCACCTTCCTCTCATCTATGGCCTTGGTGACTATCTCGAAGAAGTCAACCAGGTTTAGGCATGTTCTGCCCCTAACAAAGCCGAACTGGGTTGGGTCAAGTGTTTGGAGATTTCCAATGTCTTTGTTAATGAGTTCCATGATGATGCACTCCATAGCCTTGCAGACCAGTCTAGTCAGGCTTATGGGGTGAAAGTTACCAGGGTCAGTTGTGGCCCCTCCTTTGTGGAGCGGAATAACCATTGCTGTGCGCCATTCTATTGAACAGTGTGGTGGGTTTTAGTAGTGTGTTAGTTTGTTTGCAAGATGCAGCCTGGGACACCATCTGGCCCATTTGACCCCCATGTGCTTTTTTTTTTGGCTTTTGAAGCTTTTCCTTCGTCTGTAATTAATTGGAGGACACACTACACTAGTATTTGTTTGTGGGCTTTTGGGGGTGAGAGGGGGTGAAGTTTCTTACTGATACTGATCAGGGATGTCTTTCCTTCTTGGGATTTGCTTTTTTTCTGAACTAGTTTCCTTCTTCTATTGTATAGCCTGTTTATGGCAGGGGTCCACCAGACTGGTTTCCTTCTCTTAGGAGACTGAGTCTTGGTTTTGCTGGGGATGGCACCATCCATGCATCCTTGTAGGTGCTCATAGAGTACATTTGTAAAGGTTCCTGCATCTTGGACACTGTTATCCTTTAGCGTGGGAGCTGTGAAACTTACCACCTCTGTCTTAAGTAAGGTGAAGTTTGCTATAGAAAAGTTTTTCACTGTGGTTTCCTTGGTTGGGGGTGGTGGTGTGGTGTGGATATCCAGAGTGATTAGTTTATTGTCTGATCTTACCAGTGACAGGTTAACCTCTGGTGTGGGACACCTGTCGCCCATGTTAGTGATGATCAGGTCCAATATGTTTTCACCTCTGGTAGGGGAGTTTACCAGCTTATCCAGGGCATTTGAGTTGATAAATTCCAGGAAGCGCTGAACCTGGGAGTTTGTACCAGAAGTTTTCCCCAGTTAACGGGGGTAATTGAATCACCCAAATATCAGGGTGTTCGGGGACCTTCATTGTTTTCCAGTGTCCCAGAAAGGCGGCGAGTGGTGGTCCTGGATCATGGAGGGTGCAATTTGCATTGCAGACTTGCCCGATGTTAGTTGCACATGAATGATCTCAGAGGTATCATGCTGCACCACTAACCTGGAGGTGTAGGTATCCTTGATGAATATGGATACACCCCCTCCTTTTGTGTTTCGATCTATGTTCTGTGGCCGAAATGTGTGGTATGAGTTGTAGCCCGGTAGTGCTGGGGTGCTCTGTGGAGCCTTGAGCCAAGTTTCAGTTACTGCACAGATGTCGACGTTCTCCATACTGAGGAGTGCTTCAAGCACGTGCATTTTGAGATTTAAACTCCTGGCGTTGAGTGGCATAACCCTCATTTTTTTTATTTTTGCTGTTTACGGAGGTGGGTTTGACTTTTGAGCCTTGCCTAAAAAAGGCACTATGGGGGCAGCAAGAGCCTTGGCCAGTATTCAAAAGCCTAGGGGTAACAGGTGCAAGCCGTCTCTTGTGAAGCAACAAGGCTTGTCGAGCATGTTGTCCCAGGCTGACAGACACTGGATTGCCTTTGAATGACACCAGAAGCTTAGCCAATTGTTGAAATGGATCATTTTTTCTTTATATTGCGGTATCATTCTTGGTGAGGGCAGGATGCTACTCAGGGACAGGGTCATACCCGCCTGGGCTACATGATCAGAGAGCTCTTCCATGTCTCTTTTCATGTAGTCCAGGGAGGTACGTCTCAGGTCATTCACACCAACATGAACAATGACAGAGTCATATTTGTACTTGTTCTGGAGTGACCTGAGAGCTTGTGTTATGTTGCGGATTCTGGCTCCTGACAGGCAGCTAACAGTAACCTTCTCCTTGTCCAGCCTAGTGAGTGGGACGTCAGTGTGCTGGACTATAGAGTCACCTATTACTAGTGTGTTAGTTATGTTATTTCGCCTTAAGGGCTGTGATTGTGCAGCACACTGATTTTGTGTTTTATGTGTTGTCTGGTTTGTGACGGGATGTGCAAGTTTTTTGGGTGTCTGCTTTGGAGGTCTGTGATGCTTTTGCAGGTTTTTATGTAGAGCCTCCGAGTATGATTTTATGCATTTATGTGTATTTTTTGCCAGTGCTGGTTTAGTATGTCTATGTGAGGCTGGAGGTGTGATGCAAGTGTTAACCTTCTCCTTATGACTGCCTGCTCCAGTCTTGGGTGGAGAGAGCTTAGCCTCCAATTCAGCTATATAATTGCATCTCTCACATATGTTAATGTTTTGTGGTAGGAGGAGAGGGTTGTCTGTGTACATGAGGCAGTTGTAACATTGCCTCAGGATACCCAGGTTCACCAGCTGGACTGGAGAGTATACCTGAAATTGCCCTTTGGTCATGCCTGAATAGTAGGATGAGCTGCTTAGTTGCTTGGTTGGTGAGGGGTGAATAATGAGCCTTGCCCTGCTGGGCAATCAAGTGTTGGGGTATATTAGTGCTTGCTATAAGGTCTGAGCAAGTGCTGGACTGTAGGATGCTTTTTAAGTGCTTAGGTTGAGGGTTAGATGACTTTCAGGGGAAAAACTGAAGAGGAGACTTGGTGGAGCTGGGAATAATTTAGTCCTAGCTAACTGGCACTTCCTGGATGTGCAAAACTGTGCAAACGCGGTTTTTACAGCAGGGAAATGAAAGAGATAGAAATTAGCCCAGAATGGCCTATAAACTACTAACTTCTGGGCTGGAGCCACTCCTCCAGGGACAGATGGCTGCTCAAAGCTCCCGCTCTCAGAGGTGAACAGAGAAACCTCTTCCTATCCAAGTAAGGTATGGGCAGCTCAGAAACTTGTAACACAGATCTGAATTCAGCACTAGCCTGAAAACAGGACTATACTATCTTAGAAAGATGGGAAACAAGGACATTTTTTTAAAAAGATAAGGCAAAAACAGTAAAAAATACACTTAAAACAGCTTTAAACAACTACAAACAGTAACAATACACTTAAAACAGCTTTAGATGACTACAAGCAATCAGAAAAGGCTTTTAAACAAATTACCCAATTAACCAGTAAAAAAATCTCAAAACTGAGCCCTGCTCCTGTAGTCTTCAATCAGACAAGTTCTAACTGCACACTCCTGCCACAGGGGTGCAGGGGAACCTACCCCAAAAAAGAAGGCCTGGATTACTGCTCAAGTTATACAAACAAAGCTAGATTCAGCAGGCCTAAATTTAGTTTATGCGACAGCAAACAAGGCACACCAATTTCAGTACGAAAACAGTTAAAATATGCAGGCACTATAAGCCTCTAACTAGAAATTCCCAGCTCAGAAGGGCAGGGTCCAGCCTCTCTTCCCACAAGAATGCAGACCACAAACCTTCTTAATGTAAAATGACTGGACTGAAGCCCAAGTACTTAAACCCGAACTAATGCACTTTTAGAATAACAGACACTGAGCCTTCAATCAGAAGTTCCCAACTTAGAAGGATGTAAGCTACCTGTTCTGCCACAAAAGTGCAGACCACAAACCTTCTTCATGTAAAACAACTGGTCTGAAGCCCAAGTGCTTAAACCAAAAGGCTTAGAGTGATAGCTACACTTTAACCAAGCAGTAATAAATACAATTGAATACTTTTAAGAAGGCCTGGATTAGTGCTCATAGATTCAGCAGGTCTGGATCTAGTCTATGCTACAGAAAACAAGGCACACCACTTTCAGTAAGAAACAGTTCAAATATGCAGGGACTATAAGCTTTTAACCAGAAATTCCCAGCTCAGAAGGGCAGAGTCCAGCCTGTCCTCCCACAAGAGTGCAGACCACAAACCTTCTTAATGTAAAATAACTGGCTTGAAGCCCAAGTGCTTAAACCAGAACAAATACACTTTTAGAATAACATACACTGAGCCTTCAATCAGCAGTTCTCAACTTAGAAGGATGTAAGCTACCTGCCCTGCCACAACAGTGCAGACCACACACCTTCTTAATGTAAAACAACTGGTTTGAAGCCCAAGTGCTTAAACCAAAAGGCTTAGAGTGATAGCTACACTTTAATCAGGTTACCACCAAGCAGTAATAAATACAATTGAATACTTTTAAGAAGGCCTGGATTAGTGCTCAAGTTATACAAACAAAGCTAGATTCAGCAAGCCTGGATCTAGTCTATGCTACAGCAAACAAGGTGCACCACTTTCAGTAAGAAACAGTTCAAATATGCAGGGACTATAAGCTTTTAATCAGAAATTCCCAGCTCAGAAGGGCAGAGTTCAGCCTCTCCTACCACAGGAGTGCAGACCACAAACCTTCTTAATGTAAAATAACTGGCTTGAAGCCCAAGTGCTTAAATCAGAACTAATACACTTTTAGAATAACAGACACTGAGCCTTCAATCAGCAGTTCCCAACGTAGAAGAATGTAAGCTACCTGTCCTGCCACAACAGTGCAGACCACAGACCTTCTTAATGTAAAACAACTGGTCTAAAGCCCAAGTGCTTAAACCAAAAGAATCTAAATGGCAATGCTCAAATCTGCTCTGAGCTACAACAGAATGGCATTAAATATACTGATCCCAGGGATATTGCCAATATCCTGGCAGATCGATTTAGTGTCAAATTCACCCCCCTCTCACCCCCTAAAAGGCCCATCTCACTACCAAAAGATTGCCAAATTCTGATAATCGCAGCCACACAGGTAGAAACCGCACTCTCCAAAGCTAAGAATACAGCATCCATGGGACCAGATGACATGCCAGGCTATGTACTACATGAACTACAAAATGAACTGGCACCTCACCTAAGTGTCATGTTTAATCATAGCCTTACCTCAGGCTTCATGCCCACTGAGTGGTGTACAGCTACAGTTATCCCACTCCACAAGGGAGGATCTGCCTTGGATCCCGGGAACTACCGTCCCATCAGTCTGACAAGCCTAATCTGCAAGGGCATGGAATGCATTATTATGGAACTTATAAACAAAGACATTGGCAACCTTCAAACACTGGACCCCACCCAGTTTGGGTTTGTGAAGGGCAGCTCTTGTCTCCTGAATCTGATTGACTTCTTCGAATCAGTCTCCAGAGCTGTGGACAAGGGTAACACGGTCCACACAGCCTATCAGGACCTCGCCAAGGCCTTCAACACCATCCCCCACTCTGGAATCATAGATAAAATTACTCAGCTGGGCATAAATCCCTACGTCACTTAATGGGTTGCCAAATGGCTTACTGACAGAACCCAGACTGTAAAAGTAGCCGACTCCAAATCCAGCTCCAGACAAGTGGAGTACCTCAGGGTTCAGTTCTGGGACCACTCTTGTTCGGCATCTACTTCTCTGAAGTACAGGCCAACACTAAGGGACTCTGGCTAACAAAGTTCGCAGATGACTGCAAACTGGGAGCCATTACTGAATCCCCAAATGATGTGGATATTCTACAAAAGGTCTTACAGAAAGAGATGCCTGGTGCCAGAGCCATGGGCTCAAGTTTAATGCCAAGAAATGTATAGTTATCCCCTTTGGAAAAAAACATGTACCCATGAATTACCACATAGGTGGCAGAACACTAAACATCAAAAGTGTGATGAGAGACTTAGGGACACAGGTGGACAGTGGTCTCACTTTCGATAACCACATCGCCACAACAGTCAGGAAATCCTTCTATGTGGCACACCTCATCACTAAGGGCCTTCATCCAGAAAAAAGGAGGTCATTTTCCCACTGTAGTCATCCCTCATTAGGCCCATTATAGAGTATAATGCCCCATTTGGTATGTACCTCACAAGACATCTGCAAAAGCTGGAAAGGCCACAGAAATACCTTACTAAAAGAATCACAGGCCTAAAGCAGATGCCATATGCTGACCATCTAAAAAAACTCCAGCTATACTCTGTGGCATATCGTCTACTCAGAGGCGATCTCTGCTTAACATGCAAGGCCATGTCAAACCCTGAGCTGTTGGACATGCTCCACTTAAAGAAACTCCAATCCCTCAGAGCCACACTCTCCAGGAATCTAAACCTTGTCATCATAATGAACAAAATATGCTGGAGGGATAGTTTCCTGACTCAGAGACTCCCCATACTCTGGAATAGACTGCCCATACATGTCAAGCAGAGCACCTCATTGGCCCTCTTCAAAAGAAATCTTGATGATTGGATGGGAGATAGGAAATTCACTCCGGGGATCATGTCAGTCACCCTGCTAGACAGGGGTCCAGAGAAGTAAATATTGTGGGAAGAAATATCCAGGGAATTGTTATGGCTAGGCTTGCACAGGCCCTAGGGCAGATAGCCTAGTACCAACCTATGAACCTATAAAAGGCTTAGAATGACAGGTACACCAAGCAGTAATAAATACAATTGAGTACTTTTAAGATGACGCAAAAGCAAAATAAAGTAATAAAGTAGGAAGAAACACAAATACAGTGAAAGCAGATGAATAAAGTGCAATTTTTTTTTTTTGAGTGAGCAAATGAGATGGGCCCAGGAGGATTATCCAAATGCAAATTTACAAGAGGGGCAGGCAGTTTCAAGCCACCAAGATTAATACCAAAACAAAAACAGGAAGGGTGGATGGGGAACTAACTGAAAAAACAGACACACAACTTCCAGCTTGTTAGTATTCAATGCAACACAAATAAATAAATTTAAATGCTGTATTATTTGAAAAAAGTGCAGATAAAGATTTACTTAAATTCACTTATACGTCCAGTTGATTGCAGGTAGGTCTTAGCTGGCCAAAGCTCAGAGTTTAAGCATGTAGAGGTCTTGGCTGAATATGTGTGTGTGTGTGTGTGTGTGTGTGTGTGTGTGTGTGTGTGTGTGTGTGTGTGTGTGTGTGTGTAATCAGATAATCAAAGCTTTCTTCACAAATACTGTAACTATGAAAGACACCTGAAAATACCTAATCAAGGCCTCAATATAATTTGTTAGATGAAGGACAAAAAAATTAAAGCCATCATCACAACTGAAGACCCTGTGACCCAACTGAAAGATTATTTTTTTTCATTTAGATGACAGTCACTGCTGATGTGACACCCCTACCCTCTGTGCAAAATGGGGAAAAAGGGGGTATGGATGGATAGTTAGAAAAGTCATAGCAAGGGAGGCTTTTGATAATATATATGAAAAGTGCTACTACAGGAAAGCACAAATAAAATAAAAACAGTCCATCAGTTCTAAAGGAAAAGAAGAACAATTATGCCTAAGGCCGGCTATGACTACAGATCTATATCATAACACATCTGCTGAGCAGAAAAGGCCAGGATAAGCTTCAGTAGTAAGCTGAAAACATGCATATTTCAAAAATGATTATGATAATCATACCATACCATTTTTTCTTTGTGTACAGTGTAATTCTACTACCAGACAGTTAGTATTATCTGTTCACTTAACAGAATTAAAGCTCAGAAAATAATGACAGATCATAATTCTGTTTCCCCTTCATCCTTCCATGATGTATACAGTCCCTCTAACTGTTTTGGGCTTTGCATGATATTAGACTTAATTTTGTGCCTTGCAAGATCAAAATGGTTACACCTACAAAAACTTGTATGTGTCTCATAAACTCACCTGGTTATCGCAAGTAAATGAATACATAAATATAGACGGGGCCAGATTCAATGAAGCCTACACTAAGTATAAACCAAGTGTTCATGATATGTATTCAGTTTCTTATCACATCCTTTGTGCTTTCTGGTCACTCAGAAAGATTACACTAAGTGTACATGTAGTCTGCACTTTGTGATAACCTTTATGAAATCCTGTCAGTATATAAAGCTGCAAAAATATCAGTAGGAAAACTAAAATTAGGAAGAAGAAGGTGTGTGTTCTGTCTGTGTTGTCTGTCATTCATAACAGTGTACACTTAGTGTAGGCTTTATTGAATCTGGCCCTCTTGTATGTAACATATACCAATATAAATGCCAACATGTAGCAATCAAAATGGGGCAAACAGGCCAAAGTATACATTAGCATTTGTAAGTCAATCAACTGCATTCACCAGTAAAATTGTATAAACTAAATAGTAAGACATTTTGGGATGAATGCAGAACTTGGAAATATCTCCCAGAAATAAACTGCCACTCAATCTTGAGAATTATCATTTGTGGGAAATGAGATTTCTTTTCTTTCTTTTTTTTTTGGACTGATGATCTAAATTTACTATGCTTTGATGCTTTGAATCATCACTGACGACACATACACTATTATTCTGGAAATAAAATATGTATTAATTCATGAGCAATGTTTGGTTAAGGAATTTCTTCAGGAACTTAAAGAATGTTAAGCATCTCCTAACTTTAACTGCATGAGCTATTTACGCATTTTTGGACTGTTGCCCATAGAACCCCTTATAAGAAACAGACAAATCCAGAACGAATAGTGTACCTTAATACTTATAGTAAGTAGTGAAGTTTAGTACAGGTGAGGTTAATTCACACTGCTGGATAGCAAGGGTTCTTGTCAGGACATGTGCACACTAAGGACTTGATAACCATTGCCTAATACAACCCTTCATTCATTACTTGGAATCCATAGTTAGGAACTTACTTGAGCTTCTGGCCCAGCTTACTTACCGGCTTGTGACATGCAACACTATCTTTGTAAGCAGTGCAAGAACGCTGAGGATCAATACTGCAACCAGAGGGTAAATTGTCCAACCTAAGAAACAAATGGCCAAAGCATTATTTTTTTTTTCAAAAACATATTAATAGAGCAATGTCTAATAAAGTCAAACTTTTATAACAAAGTTTAGATCAGTGATTACTTTTCTTAGTTTTTGAATGCCACTTTTCTCACCTGTAACAGAGTTTACTGATCATGTTTCTTACTTTGAATTTGATTCTGTATTTATATCATTAGAACCCACAAATACATGTAACCCATACAGTAATATTTTAATAAAATAAAATACAATTTGAAAGAGACATATGACAGAGAAGTCATAGGATTTATGTGTTGCAATTTGTATGCTATTATTTCATTATTTGTAAATATATATTTTTACATTAGTTTTAAATGAACAGATTTGCTGGAGATCTTTTAAAGAACACAGAAAGAGAAAAGGATCAGTGACATTGTGATTTGTTTTTGTTTCCATTTTAACAACCATTGGTAAGAACAGTAACTTTACTTTTGAGAAACGAGGGAGTTGACTTAAATAAGTCAATTACTATGTTAAACAATACTCCTGGACCATGAGCCAATTATGAATGAGTCTGGGATTTAGGAATTTTATTTTTTTTTAAAGAATTATAATAAACTTGTGGATGAAAATTTGGACATTTCATAGTTGCTTGTCTATTGTTATGGGTTAAGACTAAATACAACTGTTTTCTAATGGGTAAGCAGACATATATTAGTGACAATTCATGGAAAATAAATGAAACTTAGCTAATCAAAATGTCATCTATCTCAGATGATTAATCAAAATCACAGCTCATGAAAATAACAGCTACTACATCTCATATTGTCAAACAAACTACTGCTACTGTTCTATAACAATACACTATTTCAAGGGGGGAGGCTTCATCTTTCATACTCCAACCATTAATTCCCCCTAAATTTTGCATGCTATCTCCAAAAATGTTCTTCCATAAGGGAAAGATAACATTCCTTGCTGGCAGCAATACTTTGAGTGTTATTTCTTATCAGTAGGGAATTACTCTATCCGATCATTTCCATTTGAAGAGAAGAGGTCTCTCCGTTGAGAGGTTTCTATCAGGGACCAGATTAGTTCACATACTTCAATAGTCATTACATGCAAGTTTGAATATACTATTACTCAATAATTTGAACATACAGTTTTGATGAATTAAGAGCCATACAAGTAAGGATCATCATAACTATATGACTCCATTATAAGTATGGGAAAAATAAGGTACAGTTGTATCCCACTCACCATAATTGTAGGTGTTCGAGTAGATCAATGTTGCAGTACTGATTCTTGGGTTTTCCTGCCATGCAGATGCCAGAGACTGGCCCAATTTCTAGAGTCTTTGCATGATTCCTAGCTGACAGATGTCTGATGTCTTGACGTTAGGGTATAGGAAGGGTGTCTGTTGGCTCCATCTTCAGGATATTTTAAGCAACGAATAAACAATCTGCTGCCTGAGGCCAGCACAAACTCCCCAGCTATCTGAATTTGAGTGCAAAGGGAGCAAATAATAGGAGGCATAAAGGACATGATGCAGATAAGAGGACTATATGTATAGAACTCCTCTACCTCTTGTACCAAGCAAGGGGAGACAAGTGATCAGCAGACAGATGGGTTTGGAGGGTGAGAATAAGTACTGCAAAACTCATCTATTTACACGAACATCTACAATTATGATAAGTAGAACACAAATGTATTATGTTCTTTGCAGTCAGTGTTGCAGTACTGATTTTTGGTAAGATTCCTGAAGCTAATAGATGGGTAGTAGGTCATCTGTATGACTGAAAGGAAATAAGCTTAAACAGGATGGCAGTGGCAAAACATACTCTAGCTCTGGAGACATTATGTAGGTTATAGTGTTTTGAAAAGGTATGCACTGAGCTCCATGTGGCTTCCTCTAGGATGGCCTGAGTACAGACTCCTTTGAAGAAGGCAGTGGTAGTCACCCTGTGCATAATGGAGTGGGCTTTAATATGTCCAGATTGATTTTTTCATGGTGTGAGTAACAGAAATTAATGTAGCTTGCTATCCATTTTGAAATGGTTTGTTTGGAGACAGGCCTGTCTTGTTTACCCTATACAAAAAACACTATTAATTGTTCTGCCCTATTAGGGGGTACCTGATCTGCCTGTGCACACCCAGACTATGAAGGACTTACTCTACCCTGTTCTGTATATTTGGGAAGTAGACTGGTAGGTGGATAGCCTGGTTTAAAGTAAGTTCTAATACCACCTTAGGCATAAAGGATGAGTTTTTTTTCTGAGGGTTACACTATCCCTGCGAAAAGAGTGAAATATTCTTTACACACAAGGGCTTGTAACTTGTGAACCTCAATTAGCTGATGTGACAGCTACAAGAAAAGTGGTCTTCCAGGTTACTATCTTTAGAGAGGCAGTGGCAATGTGTTCAAAGGGGGGGCAAGGTTAAAATTTCTAACACAAAATTTAGATCCAAGGCAGGAATAGTGTTCCTTCTCAATGGTCTCAAGTGAATCACCCCTTCTAGGAAAAGTTTCATATGGGGGTATATGAAGATAGGTGGAGCACTGTGGAGGCAAGCTGATATGGCAGATGCATGTACGTTAATGCTGGAGTAGGACATTCCCTACTTAAACAGGCCTGACAGGTACTGTAAGACTGAACCAATGTCTGCCTGATAAGGGTTGGTGTTCTTGCTGTGAAACCAGGTGGAAAATCTTTTCCATTTTGCCAGGTAAGATTTCCTGGTATTGGGTTTCCTTGCTTTCCATAAATTGGAAAGCATGTGCTTGGGATAGGATACATTACTTGTTGTCAAAACTCAATCCTCCAGGCTGTTAACCTGAAGGTGGCCAGGTAAGGATGTAAAAGAGATCCCTTGGCTTGGCTGAGGAGATCTACTTCCTGCTGTAGGGTGTAGAATCTCCCCCCACTGAGTGTCAGGAGGAGGGAGCACCAGTGTTTTCCAAGCCAGAAGGGGGCCTCTAGGATCATGCTGGATTTGTCTGCCATGACTTTTGTGAGTACCCTGGGGATCAGAGGCAAGGGCAGCAATGCATACTGGAACCAGTTTGCCGATGTAAAAGAGAAAACATCTGTTTTCCAAGTCCATGTCTGTTGAATTCTGCAGCAGAACTTCTGTAGTTGTTTGCTGTGTTGAGAAGTGAACAGGTCTATGGTGGGGACCTCCTACTGTAGACTTAGGTCCAGGAAGAGCTCAGTCTTCATGATACATTCATTGGTGTCTAGAAGATGCTATGTCTGAACTGTCTGTGATGATGGTATTGCCTGCTTCTGGTATAGAGGAACTTACCATTGTGTTCTGCAATATGGTGGTGTTCCATCATGGCAGTTACTTTTTAAGCATGGAAGGACAGGCAGGAGGGTTTCCAGAGTTTAATATTGCTGTTCTAAAGCAGTTTTCAGGAACCACTGAATATTTATCATGTGTAACTTTGCAAGTGGGATTATGAAAATGCAAGATGCCATGTACCTCAGTATCCTCAGGAATTCCCTTGCTGGGATATGTTGCTTTGGAAGCAGACTGGTCAGGTAGCCTGTCAGGAAAGCTATCTTGTCTTGGGGAAGGAATCCAGAAAGTGAATTTTTTTTTGAAGAAGACTGTGTGATTTAAGGTGGGCCTACCTTCTGAAAGGAGTCTACATTGATCTACAATGTGTTTACGGTCTCTGCTGTGAACTTTCCTTGAATGAGACAGTCATCTAAGTAGGGGTAAATAGGAACCCCTAGAGTTCTGCAATGTGCTATCAGAGAAGCTAGGCATTTTGTGAAAGCCCTGGGAGCAGTAGATAGCCAAAATGGTAAAGCACGGAATTTGAAGTGAGAGCCTGTTGCTACAAAGCAGAGGTACTTTCTGTGAATTTCTGCTATGGGGACATGAACGCAAGTGTCTTTTAGATCTACAGTGAATATGAAGGCAGCTTGGAAGGTCATAGTCATTACTGTTTGCAATGTAAGTATTTTGAACTTTGGGATATTAAACATTTTTAGCTTTGAGAGGTTCAAGATGGCCTCCACTGTGCCCTCTTTTCTTGGAACTAGAAAGATCCTTGAGTAGAAGGCCTTTCCAGCTTGACCTGGAGGAACAGGCTGAATGGATACTTGGTGAAGTAGTTCCCTGAGGATTGGTGGTAGGAGGCTTTACTGCCCTTTCAGTGGTTTTGAAATGCCTGAGAGGGATGGGATTTCTCTGAACTGGATGTAGTACCCCTTTTCTATGATACCCCATTGGTCCCTGGTGATGGTTTTGCATTGGGTTAGGAAGAAAGAAAGTTTTCCAAAAACAGGTTTGGAGGGGAGGGTTGGCAGTGGTGTGGAGAGCTAGGGTTGAACATGCGTCACAGTTGGTGTCTTTGCTGAGTGGGCTCTCACCTAAAAGACTGAAAAGGAAATCCTTGTCTAGTGGAGCATCCAATAGTTCACCCTTAATCTGATCTGACAGGGGCTGGATCCTGATCCATGCATGTCTGAGGATGACAGGACCTGTGGCAGCTCCTCTGCAAGATGCCTCTAAGATGTCATAGCCACACTTCAGGGAGTGTCTGGAGACTTGTAAAGCTTCCTGAATTTTCTTTGGTAAAATTTTATCCACAGTAGAATCCACCCTAGCTAGAATTAAGAGTCAAGGTACTTTAGCGTTATGAATTGACAAGTCAAGGTTCTAATTACCAGGGTGGCAGCTTTTTTTGCTAAAGCTAATAGCCTACTTACCCATTCATTAGACAAGGGATGTCTGGTTGGTCCCATAAGGACACCTTTTATGGATTTAGTGAAAACAACTGAAAGATCAACATTTGGATTTTTATAGAGGTGCTTTTGAGATTTAAGCACTCTGTAAAACCTGTCTGGTTTCCTCAAAGCAGAGGGTAGAAAATCAGGATGTAAATCAATGTTTTCAAAGACATCATCCAGTACTACATATTAGGAGGAAAAGCCAGTGGCCTGAGAGAAGGCAAACTTAGCAGCTCCCTGTAATGGGTCTGAGCCTGAGAGATCTGTTTACTTTCCCAGTTGAAAGCCTCCTTCATTCTATGCAGGGTATCCCTAAAGGAAAGGTCCCTGGGGGTAGCTTAAGAGAGAATATCATCAGAGTATGAATATTGGTAAGTTTGGGGGGGGGTGTGCCCAGAGTAGGACAATTCCTACTCATTTTCAGAGCTAGAGGAATCTGCATGTTCCTGAAAGGCCACCTCCCTGCTTCTTTTGGATGGAGAAGCTTCATTAGCAGACGTATGAGATGACTTTCCAGATTTCAAGAAGGGCATAAAGTCTTGTGATTTTTTAAGGAGGTCTTGGGCTTCAGTTTGAGGAAAAGTGGTTGGTGGCAGGGATGAAGAAAACAAAGTGGTTCGCTTTGGTTGTCGGTGTCTGTTTAAAACAGATGACCTGAGATTGCAGTCGTCTGACCATATCTTCTGTTAAGGTGTCGAGGTAGACAGGGTGTATCCTTCAAGACCCATGACATGGACATCAGAAGCTGAGGCCTGCTGAGTGACCTCAGATCCAACTGATGTGTGTGCTATGGTAACACTTGAAAGTAGGCTGGAGAACATGGTGGCCTCCCAAGGCGTCATTCCAGAGGGTTCAGGTCTAGGAGTCACCAGACCAGTGGGATGCAAAAGTGTCTCATCTAAATTATTGGTTAACTTATGACTAGACTCAAAGCATTCTTGGTAATGTCAAGTCCCGTGTTCTTTTTGTCTTTCTGTTTCTTCAAAATGATACTAGCTGATGGTGGAGTTTGCAGACGCTCTGTAGCAGAAGTGGATTATGATGCCGATGGGAAAAGCAGAAAAGGAAGAACCTATATGTGCAGATAGTACCATGGCTTGACATTTTAGGGGTTTTACATGGAATTTTACACAGTGAGGACAATTAGAAACATCGTGCTGAGGCCTAAAGAATAACAGACAAAATTAGCAAAAATCTTTATGCATGATTTGCTTCCCATACTTCCAGTAATAGTTAACTTTTTTGAACATTAAACTAGTAGAGAAATTTCCCTGGTGAGGTACTTATATCATTGGAAGAAGAGGTTCTATGGAAAAATGATCTGACAGATGGCCTACGAGTATAAGTGCATCAGACTGCATGGCTAGAAGGAGCTGAAGAAGGTGCTGACGAATGCCCTTTTTATGTCTTGATGTCTAGACCTTGGGTATTGGATGGCTGTTATCTAGGGATGATGCAAAGAATCTGGAAGTCAGTCCAATCGTGAACATCTGCATGGCAGGAAAACCAAAAATCAGCATTGTAACACTGACTATGAAGAACAGTATTTTGTTTTTGACTGTGTAGTAATTTATTTTTGGAGGACATGAGATACATTGTCACAGTTTTGAAAACTTAATAAAATTGAGTTTTATAATAAATTGGTCATATTTACAAGAACTGTGACAGAACTACTTTTGCAGAAATGCAGAAACGTTAATATAACATGGATAAAATAAGAGAAGAGAGTAGATAATGACTTAAAGGGAACTGGGGCATAAAAATATCTGCTTCTTTTTCTAACACACCCCAATTACCCAATCTCATCTATTCACACCACAGTCTTTGATCTTGACAACCATATCTACCAGTCCCTGTAGGAAAGATTAAAGAATTCTTTGTAAATTTTGGCAATAGTGTTAATAATTTATCATGCGGCACATTAATGTTTTGTCACTGCTATTCTTAACATTTTATTTATTGACAAAATCACTTTATTGTCCAAACACGTCAATTCAACTTTTTATTATGTCTGTTAACTTATCATTCAATCTGTTTTATATACAGTTTTTTTTACTGTTATTGTAAACTTTTCTCCCCTATCATTTAACATAGATCCATACCAGTCTGGAATTTTGATAGCCCTTGTACTGAGACCACTTTCATTTGAATAGAGAATGCTCCACTGACAGACATCATCAGTTATATTTTTAGTCCTGTTGAATCTATCTCTGCAGCAGTTAACACCAGTGAATATGGTATTATGATTAAGTGGTTATAGTCTTACTGTAATTTGCCTCCTACAGCCTTTTAGTGGGTTACATATTATCTCTGGTCATTTAGTCATACCCAGGTGGAAGTCTCAGGTCTAATCTCTTCCATGCCACAAACTCTGGTGTATGATGTACTACAAAGCTTGATCCTGGGCCCCTTACTCTTAATGGTTCTGGTGATACCACCAGAAGTGATTTATAGTGGGAGAAGCCTAGACCACTACAGGTATGATGTTGACACCCAGCTTCACCTCTTCCTCACTCAATATTAAAACTTTCCAAAGTGAGATCATGGCACCTCATGGGGTTCCAGTGTGTAGCTCGAGAGACATTTCCCTGTGAGCTACAATGCCAAAACCAGAAGGCTGCAGCACCACTTCGCCATTGAGCAGTATAGCTGAAAAGCCCAATCACTGCAGCTTTACTCTACAACAAGAAACTAAGCGCATTGCAGCAATCCCTAGGGACAGCTACCCGGCTGTATTCTAACAGAGACTGCCACCTAAGAAGAGTTATTGTCGTAATGTACATGAGATCAAGAAAACTGGACAAAGTCTAAAAATCAGATTTTGAGACTTTGTCCAGTTTCCTTGCACTCGTGTACATCATGACAAGAACTCTTTTTTGTTTTTCATTTTGTTTTGTTATTCAGTTTATTATTAGCTATCAAATGCTTGTAAATATAGTCTGCATGTCCTAGCTTTGAAACATGTCCCTGTGCAGTACTAAACTGATTGAAGATTCATCAAGGCAAAATGGAATGGAAAGCGACACAGTCACATACTTATTTATTTATTTTACTTTCTGAATGGAAGACTATGCACAGTTACAAACACAAACATTCCTTTTTGGTAGGCAGCTAGACTTGGTAACAGAATTCTTGAGGTTTGCATTTGAGGTTATAGCATGATTATTTCTTGTGAGCTAATTGTCTTACTCCTGTTAAAAAGGATTATATACTATCACCAGAGTAATCTGAAGGAAATTAAATGGATGTACAGGTTACAGTGGTACATCTAATGGATAGTATACCAGTTTGGGAACATATAGATGAGAAGCCTGAATTTTAAATCATATGAGTTAACTAAATGATCTTGAGTTGGCAGGTTTACTTTTCTGTGCTTCCACTTCAAGCTTCAGTACTTTTCCCTGATAGAAATCATAGGGTAGTAAAGGATACGTTTAACAGGTTAGTCATGTAATTCAACAGTTGTTACAAAAGGCATACAGAGAATAAAAAAATGGTTCAGAAACTGTGGAAACCAGAAGTATACCTAGTTCACACTCTGTTTCTTTCCCACTAAATCTATTATAAAACCAGTATGTAAACAGCCCAGGTGCTTAGCTGTAAATTCATTACACATATGCAGACAGACAGACATAATCTTATTGCAGAGAACATGTGCTAAGTTAATCCATCCTGGACATGTTTTTATTCAGTGGAGTAGCTACAAGTTCATTTTGATCACAAGTTAATTATTTTATTTGTATTTTTCATCCCTTAATTGAATCTGTTTCTGCCTGTTTAACAGACACTTGAATTTTGTTACTGTTTATGAACACAATACCCCTTTAGGAAGGCGGTTGCAGTCACGTACTATACGTTTTTTAAATAACACTTCATACCTTCTTCCCTGAGCTATCTACCTTGTGAATTCATTTTTTTTGT
The DNA here is from genome assembly GCF_019279795.1 of Protopterus annectens. Classification (NCBI taxonomy): domain Eukaryota; kingdom Metazoa; phylum Chordata; order Ceratodontiformes; family Protopteridae; genus Protopterus; species Protopterus annectens. The sequence continues at coordinate 290,684,937 of NC_056733.1, forward strand.
CTTGTTTCTGTGTATCATTTTTTTAAACATTACCATCTAGAAAGAATCCTTTGGCTCATTTTTGGATACTGTAAAGTTGTATCATATGAGCTTCTGCCTTCTTTCTTAAGGCTACAGACATTAAACTGTTCTATTGTTTGTTTGTATGGCTTCTGTTGAAGATAGTGTACCATATTGCATTTCTGTTATCCATGCCCTCATAGGATATAATGCTATGGTATTAGAACCTATTAATTGTATTAGTCCTTGCTAAGGTAATTTCTTCAAACTCAAACACAGAACCACAAAGCAAACATGCATTCCTACCAATATGTACATGTGCATGCTGACATTAACACAGACACACAGACACACACACACACGCAACTGCAGGTGCTCTATACATAGACAGAAACAGACAGACATGCACATATACATTTGCATATACTACATATGATTCTAGTCTTAAAATTCAAATCACACAACTACGCCTCACAATAAACCCATTTTGTCAAATCACAAAACATAAACTTACAGAAACTGACTCTACTGTGGATCCTACAGGGGTAAGTACTGTGCTTGTTGCACTTTAGCAGTTGAGAAAATGAGGGTTGGCTAACTGTAGTTGAGAAATCTCACACTGACCACTACTAATTGCTCAAGAATTTGCCCTTTACCCACTGCACCCCCACACACTCTCACATACGCATGTTTGTGCACTTGCGTATATATATATATATATATATATATATATATATATATATATATATATATATACACACACACACACACACACACACACACACACACACACACACACACACACACACACACACACACACACACACACAAACTCACAGTATACAAACCTCACTACCTAATTATTCTAACTCCAAGGTCACTACTGAAGAAAGATCAAGATAATTGAAAGAATTTTTCTCAGTTTCTCCAATATCATCTATCAACTGGGACTTTTCAGTCCTGGCATTTCATGCCCTTACTTTAATGACTTACTTGTTCCTTCACTGCTTTTGCAATGTAGTACAAGCCCTGTCCCACTGATGACTAGATCTTTAGAACTGCACATTGTATTCCAGGTAAGGGGGGCTTATGAACTGTTTGCACAGATAGATAGTGACTTCCAGTTTTACTCGTGATGCCTCTTTCCATGGATTGCATCATTCCACCATCCTTCATGCTGTCCACTCACATGCTTAAGTTATCTTTAACTCGTCTGGCATGATTACTTCCAGTGCCAGTCTTCTTTTGCTGTTGTGACAGTTTCCCTTTGCATACAGTTCATTGTACTTTTACTTCCAAGATGCATTATTCTGCATTTTAGCATTAAGTGTAAACTGTCATTTGTCTGGTACTTTCTAGTCTCAGCAGACATGTTCCAGTCTTTCTCTCTCTTTTTGTGTCAATCTTTTGCATAACTTAGTATCATTAACAAATTAACAACCATTTTTTACCTTTGCAAGGTCACTTTTAAAGATATTGGTTAAGTTTCAAAAAAAAAGTAATGCAGCTGTGTAATGAAAAGCTGAGTGATTAAAGCTGGTAAATGTGACCCATCTGTGATTAAGTATGTAGTAGCAGCAGTGACACGGACATGCTAATTCTAGAGTTGCATATTAGGCTCATCCCTGGTTAAGGTAGTAGACACTGAGCAAAGATCCAGGCAGATTACAAGAGCTGGACCCTGTGGCATGCAGGTAGCAAAACTGCAGTGATGCACATACAAGTATATATCAAGACACCACTCCCCTTGCAACATAGGCTCAGCCAAGAACTCACATAAGGACTGCATAGCAGACTCCCTACCACAATTACATTAGAAATGGGAAGGAGGTGGGTGGAAAGGACAGTAAGAAAGGTAAATAGCAGCAGGAGAACACACAGAGGGACAAGGAGAAGGAAACAGTAATGTGGGTATTTTTTTCTTTTCTGACATGAACCTTTTTTTCTTTTTAAGAGTGGGGAATGTAGCATAAGGAAGGTGAGAGCAAGAAGGAGGGTATAAAGATAGCAGTAGGGGCAAACAAACAGACATAATGACAGGCAAAGACAAGCAGTTGCTGACACATATGGTGAGAGCACAAAAGAGAGATAGAGATAGACAGAGGGAGGATGCTTGGTGATGGTGAAGCCTGGACAATAAACTGGAGAGAGAAGTGACACACAAGGTAGTGGAAAACCTCTAAGGGGGGAGGGGGCTAGAGCAGAATGAGGATTACCAGTCAAACTGCACAGAGATTAACCCAACCAGAAGTCAGTCACAACTGTGATCACCCTCATTGTTGGCTTCAGCCATTGGTGGCCTAGTGGTCAGGGCCATGCAGCTGTGAGATGCTCAAGTTGCACAAGGAAGCACTCCATGGTGCCAATCCAAGTGTCCAGTGGCTGATCTACCAGCCATCCCCAGACTTTCACCTCCTATCAGGTGACTCAATGGGACTCTACCAGTGACAGTCCCCACCAAAGAAGGAGCACCGCGGGCCATGAGTGAACTCTTTAGGTTGCCCCTCACAGGATGACCTTTGTCACCCTGCAGACATATTGCCCTGGAGACTGCTGGGGACCCAGCAGGTGGTGGTGAAACAGGTGCGTGACATGGTGGCTGCTGGTGCACCGCACCCAGCTCTGCAGTAGGCACTGCAAAAAATATGAATATAAGTGAATAAAGTCAAATAATAAAATTAAAAAAGATGACAAAGAAGGAAAAATAAAAACAATAATAACTAGATTTGTACTACACAATTTTCACTGCAGGCCCTGGGAAGGGAAAAATTCAATCAATCAGTTGAAAGGTGGCAACACATAAAATTATAATATAGAGCTGAGGCACACCTAGTACAGACCTCAGAATGGGATATGATGGGTGGTACCTATCACCAGTGAGTAGGACAGTGGCACCATATATGAGTGCCATTAAGTGAGAGTGTAAGGGGCATTAAAGCTAGGCAGTGATAGCCATTCATGCAAATGAACTGTACTGCCATGAAGACATTATTGTAGTTAGCATACATTGTATAGCCAATGGATTGGATATGTGACCAAGGGTACTACCAGGCCACATATTACATACACTGGAATACCAAAAAGAATAAAAAAGTGATAGGTGACACATAATCTCTCTGGTAATACTTCAGCCAGCAAATGGAAACTAAGTGTATTACTACACAACAGCTTAGCATTCATATGACCATGGAATGCTAGGCATGTGTTGCACAGTAATGTAAATACCTTCATGGTGGTCACATAGGTATCAGGCACAGAAACAGAATGAGTGCCAACCAGTAATGTACTACAGAGATCTACATTGGTTAGTACACTGTGCCACCCATGGCAGTCTATTCTGTAACATGAAGACACTGTCATGAATAGCTGGCCATAGGAAAGGCAGTACCATACTTTCAACTGCATGCACAACTTATATGACACCTAAAGCAAAGCAAAACCATGAGCACTCAAGAAGTTAAAGCAAAGCAAAATTGTAAGCTTTGCTGTAGGTAATTAGCAGCATAGTAAAACCATACAGCTAAGCAGGTGGGGACAGAGATATGCATAGTTATGACATCATCTCTATCTACACACCCCAATGCCTGTGCATGTGTACCATCCTCCTGTAGCAGAGCAGTCTAGTTTCCTCTATCTCATCAAGGGCTTAAAACAGAAAACAGGAAAAACACAGCATGCCCATAGACATTAATAATTGCTACTTGCTACTAGATGTACAATAAGGTCTACACTTGCAGACTAGTAATCAGTTTTTCCCACATACTATAGAAGGTGGACTCTCCCTTCCCATAACCTCTTCTTCCCACTGTCAGAGAAGGTCAGGGTGGCAGCACTTGAGGTCATTGCACTAATGGTGGCATTACTTACTAGTACGTGTGATGTTCATGGCATTGCTCATCAGTCAGGCAAACACTATCCAGCATCCACCTTTGTACTGGGGTTGTAATATGAGTCCCAAAGCAGGTGTTCTGTTAGTGCAGATGCAACAGATAGAGAAAGACTATGGTCTCCCTGCTTCACTACATGTCATTGCTTTCAATGTCAGCCCTTCCAGAGGTCATAGTCACTCACAAGATTAATACCAGGATGGAAATTGTAGCAGAATCATATCTACCCATGCTGCAGACACCACACTGCATGCATCAGTGGGCAGCATAGCAACATGATGTAGCCCAGTGCCGATGTGTATTAACATAACCAAAAGTCAAGCAAGGAAGGGGGAAGATGCCTACATGTCACATATGGTAGCATACCTTTGCCAACGGGTTTACTGTAATTTAGCATGGCGACATGACATACATCATAGCAGTTTTATGACATCACACCCCTATAGGCCAGTGAGCGGGTTGCAGAAGTCTGCAGGTATGTGGGTGTCATGAAGCATATGCAGAATACATTGCAGCCTCAGATGCATGTTCACTGGGAGGCACAGGCCCCATAGCATCCTGCAGTGAAACAGCCACAATGCTCTTCATTTACATTTCAGAACTATTTCTTCTAAATTGTTTCAGCAGCATAATTACTGTGCTATGAGCCTCTTAACAGTATGATAAAAGCCACCCTCACCATTACATAGTACTCATCACACTATTGATTTTTCTACATTTTAGTAGACATATTTTGAAAATATATTAATGCAATGCTCTACAACTGGTGTGCTAAGAGTACACAAGTTAAGGACAGGCAGGGATGCAGAACTGATATATTTGTATTATTTAGGGGATTTACTTAACAGAAGCCTACAGACAGTGAGACAGACAACAGTGGGAGGTTGGAATGGGAAATGTGGGTGTACAGGGCAAAGTTCCAGAAAGCAGTAACCCACTCAACGTACTGCTGAATGTCAGGGTTCACCTGAGCACCCTCGTACTTTGGCAACACAAAGAGGCATATTTTGGACTACATGTCCTCTGCTACAGGAGTCCAGTTGATGTATACAGAGAATGGGGTGATGGTGCAGAAGGCATACATGGTAGATGGTTAAGGATGTGGATGTGATCTGTGGGACACACAATTGTATGAGCTGGGAGATACAGGTCTGTTTACAGTATACTTAGATCCCAGTGTGTGTTACATTACATATCATCCTTATATTGCCCAATTGAAAAGTTGAAGGGACATGGTGTATGAAGAACTTGTATAGCAGGAAGAGATTTCTGTCTTTGGGTTGGTGAAGTGTTGCAGGTGATGGTAGACACATACATGTCCTGACACTGACTATAGGTGTATGTCCTCATGTACAAGTACACAGATGGCACTAAAACAGTGGACAAATTCTCCGTGGCAGAGGCAAGGTTTTTCCTCCAGGCTCTACATGTGCAAAGAAGGACCATTTTAAGCACAGAAAGATCTGACAGGGCTTTCTGGGAGTGCATGTGGAAAAACATCATTACAGATGAGAATGCCATTAGTGGCCACAACAGATTAGCACAACAGGTCTGTCACAGGGTTGCCTACATTACAATATACACCTGTATGAAAGCCTAAGCCATTGCATAAGATAGGATGGCTTCAGGTTGGGGTTCATCATCACAGACCACATTCAGTGATGAAGATGATGTCTTGGTGTCCCTGTCTGGGGACAGTGAGAGGACAGTCATACCTGGCTGAGGACTAGATGTGGGGGATAGACTGTTCACAAAACTGAGCATCATTATTGGAGGTGCTCCAACTTGGTATTACCTTATGACATTACCACTGACATGGCACAAAAAGCTAGTGAAAGTCAGAAGTATGCCACATGTGGGAAATGTGGGAACTGTCTGGGTGGTACTACTCCCACTCACTGGGGCTACAGGTATGCACTCTTAGCAGGTCTGCAGCCATACCTGTGACTATTACTACACTGCCTACACAGATGTAAATGCATGTAAATAATTGTATACGATGTTACTGTTTATTCTCCCTCCCAACCAGCAATGTCTATGGCATCTATATGACCAAAAATACATGTTAATATCAATGTTGGACTACCATAAAACTGCAATGGAATTGCTAAAAAACTGTAAATAGTGCTACATTTTTGATATTTGTATTTTTGATATTTGTATTTCTGTAGTGTTGACTTTTATGTGGAGCTTTTCTTCCCAGGCCTCCGCTGAAAATGGGCTCATCTAGGCCCAGTGGACTTTCCCAGTAAACAAATGCAATAAATAAAAAAATAATAATAAATAAGAGACATTGCAAATTATGCCCCATGCTTTGCACACCACCTGGCAGTTGGTGGAGTAGAAAGCCTTCCAGTTGTTGTACCAGTGTCCATGTGGACCACATGGGGCCTTGATCGAGATTGGTGTGCCATCAATGTTCCCTAGATCCTGAAGGAAACAGGCTATGTTATAGATTGTCTCTATAGTGGTGTTTCTTTCCTCTGCAGTTCAGAGGACCACAGCATTTCTGCCAGTAATTCTTTTAATATTAAAAAATAACTTGGTTTATCACTACTGTTACTTACTTCATTGTTTTTGTAAACATTTTAATTCATGTTTCCCAGAGGTGTCCATAGGCTAAAGCCTCCATAACCATCTATTGTGCCTCTGAACTGTACCAGCCCAGAGCAGATCCCTGCACCTCACTGCCTGGCTTAGGCCTATTTGAATACGGCATAGTTGCTATAATACTTAGTGCCCACTTCCTCTTTCATGGAGACACAAATGATGCTCCCACAGTACCTCCATAAATATACCCCATTATGACAAGCTAAAACACTTAATTCCTACCCATTTATGGTTGTAGGACTGTTTCTAGAAAATTCTGTACATAAACATGGTCTGCAACAGTGAACTTCTCTGCTCTTGAAACTCACATTCATTGAAACTGAGACAGACAGACACAGTTCTTTCACCACACAGAGTACTATGTATCATAGAATCATGGAATGTGCAAGGCAACTGGGCCATGTGGTCATTTATGCCTTTGCCAGTATCTACCTTTAAACCTTACTGTAGAATAGTGAGTGTGTGTTCATAGGTTCATAGATTCATAGGTTGATACTAGACTATCTGCCCTAGGGCATTTATAAGCCTAGCCAGAGTGTGTTTGGCTTTCGCCACCCTTTTAGATTTGTAAACTGTGCCTATGAATAATGTTTCCATGAGTAGTAGGTCACAGAATATAGTCCCTTTATGGTTTGTTTATTTTGCCTCTGTCTATCAGGGACCCAGAAGAGATCCTGGGGGGATACTTTCGATCTCCCATCCACTCGTCAATATTTCTCTTGAAGAGGGTCAGTGAGGGGCTCTGCCTAACCTGTTTTGGAATTTTGTTCCAGAGTGATGGGAGTCTCTGGGATATGAATCTGTCCCTCCAGCATGTCCTATTTATTTCTGTGCTCAGGTTTAAGTCTCTAGAACGTGTAGCTCTAAGGGATTTGGATTTCTTGAGGTGGAGCATGTTCATTAATTCTGGGTTGGACAAGGCTTTATATGTCAGGCACAGATCGCCTCTGAGTAGGCGGTAAGCAACTGAGTAGAGCTGGAGTTTCTTTAGTCTAACTGCATAGGGCATCTGTTTGAGCCCCTTTATCCTCTTGGTGAGGTACTTTTGGGGTCTTTCCAGTTGCTGCAGGTGTCTGGTAAGGTACATCCCGAATGGGGCATTGTACTCAATTATGGGCTTGATGAGTGATGAATAGTGTGGCACAAAGACCTCTCTTGATCTAGATGTGAAACCTTTCATGATGAGGTGGGCCATATAGAAGGTTTTTCTAACCACTTTGGCAACATGATTGTCAAAGGAGAGATTACTATATACTTGGGTCCCCAAATCCCTAATTACTTCCTCCGTACTTAATGTGTTACCTCCTATGTAGTAGTTTGTGGGCACTTTGTTTTTCCCAAAGGGGATGACTATGCATTTTTTAGCATTTAGCTTCTGGCCATGACTTTGGCAACAGTTATCTGTCTCTGTGAGACCCTTCTGGAGTATGCTTGTGTCAGCCGGAGAATCTATTATGGCACCCAGTTTGCAGTCATCTGCGAACTTGGTCAGCCATAGTCCTCCCGTGCTTGCCTGTACCTCAGAGAAATAAATACCGAACAAGAGAGGTCCCAGCACTGAACCTTGTAGAACTCCACTTGTAACTGGTTTAGAGTCTGACAAGGCACCTGTAATTCTGACCATGTGGGTTCTATCCCTGAACCAGTTTGCAACCCATCTTGTGACATAGGGGTTGATATTTAAGCTAGTGAGCTTATTTATGATACCTGAGTGGGGTATTGTGTCGAATGCTTTTGCAAGGTCCAGGTAGGCTGTGTGGACTACTTTCCCTTCATCTATGGCCCTGATAACTGTTTCAAAGAAGTCGACCAGGTTCAAGAGGCAAGATCTGCCCTTAACAAAGCCGAACTGAGTAGGATCCAGTGTCTGAAGGTTTCCGATATCATAGTTTATGAGTTCCATGATGATACGCTCCATAGCCTTACAGACCAGGCTAGTCAGGCTTATAGGGCGATAGTTTCCAGGGTCCATTGTGGAGTGGGACCACCATTGCTGTACGCCATTCCTTGGGTACATATCCTGTGGTAAGGCTGAGCTTGAACAGTGACTTAATGTGAGGGTTAAGTTCATCTTGTAGCTCGTCTAAGACGCATCCCGGGACACCGTCCGGTCCCATTGATGCTGTGTTTTTTGCTTTGGAGAGGGCAGCTCTCACCTGATCATCTGTGATGTCTGGGAGGTTACACTCTGTTGGAATGGGGATTTGCTCTTTTGGTGGGGGGATGTGCACTGAATCTGTCTGCCAGGATGTTGGCAATGTCTGTTGGTTCAGTGTATTTTTTGTCATTTTGCACTAACTCGGAGCATATCTGGGAGTTGCCTCCCAGGTTCCTGACATAACTAAAGAAGGCCTTGTGATTGTCCTTAGTATCTTGTGCAATTTTTCTTTCGAAGCTGGCCTTAGATGATTTTATGAGGGATCGTAGCTTCTTGCTCGTACTGATCAGAGATGCCTTCCCTTTTTGGGATTTTGCTTTATCATGTAGTAGCTTCCTCCTTTTGTTGTATAGCTTATTAATGGCTGGGGTCCACCAGACAGGTCTCCTGCCTTTGGAGGAGTGAGTCTAGGTTTTGTTTCGGATGGCACGATCCATACATTCTTGTAGGTGTCCATAGAATGCGTTTGTGAAGGATTCTGCGGTTTGAGCCATGTTTACCTCTGGCCCAGAGGCTTTGAAGGATACCACCTCAGCTTTGAGAAGTGTGAAGTTTGCTTTTGAGAGGTTCTTCACCGTGGTTACCTTGGCTGGGGGTGGGGATGGGATATGGATTCCAGTTAGATTAATTTGTGGTCTGACCTTACCAGTGAGGGGTATACCTCAGGTGAGGAACATAGAGTCTCAATGTTTGTGATGACCAGGTACAATATGTTTTCCCCTCTTGTGTGGGTGGTGACCAGTTGTTCCATAGCATTTGAGTTTGTAAATTCCAGGAACCGTTATGCGAGGGTGTGTGGGCTTGAGTAGTTAACCCAGTCAATGTTTGGGTAGTTGAAATCACCCAATATGATGGTGTTTGGAGAGACCTTCATGTTCTCCAGTGTTTTCAGGAAGGCCGAGTGGGGTTCCTGAGTTTGGGAGGGTAGTCTGTAGCAGGCTATAAACTGAAAGGCAGTTTTGCCCATAGTTAGTTGCACATGGATGGTTTCCGTTGCTTCGTGCAGTGCTACTAACCTGGAGGTGTGGGTATTTTTGACGTATATGGATACTCCCCCTCCCTTTGTGGTTCAGTCCGAGTTTGTGGCCAAAAAGCATGGTATGAAGTATAACCTGGTAGTGCTGGGTTGCTTTTGGGAGCGTTGAACCAGGTCTCTGTTACTGCACAGACATCAGTGTTCTCCATACTGAGGAGAGTCTCGAGTGCATGCATTTTGAGGTTTAGACTTCTGGCATTGAGCAGCATTATCCTTAGTTTCTTTTTTCCTGTATTATCTATGGAGGTGTGTTTGTCTTTTGAGCCTTGCCTAAAAAAGGCACTATGGGTGAGGCAAGTGCCTTAGCCAGTATTCGAAAGCCCAGGGGTGACAGGTGCAAGCCGTCCCTAGTGAAGCAACATGGCTTGTCGAGCATGTCACCCCAGGGTGACAGACACTGGATCCCCTTTGAATGACACCAATATTTTAACCAATTGTTAAAACTTATCATTTTGTCTTTATACTGTGGCATCATTCTTGGTGAGGGTAAGATGCTACTCAAAGTCAGGGTCATACCAGCCTGGGCTACATGATCAGAGAGCTCCTCTATGTCTCTTTTCATGTAGTCCAGTGAGGTACATCTCAGGTCATTCACACCAGCGTGGACAATGACGGAGTCATATTTGTACCTGCTTTGGAGTGACCTGAGTGCGTGTGTTATGTGGCAGATTCTGGCACCCGACAGACAGCTTACGGTGACCTTCTCCTTGTTTAGCCTGGTGAGTGGGACGTCAGTGTGTCTGACTATAGAGTCACCTATTACAAGTGTATTTGGTGTGTTGTTTAGCCTTAAGCGCTGTGACTGTGTGGCACACTGACTTTGTGGACTATGTGATACGTGGGTATTGTTGTGGGGTAGAAGTTGTTTAGGTGTCTGCTTTGGAGGTCTCTGCTGCTTAGGCAGATTTTTAATTAGAGCCTCCGAGTATGTTTTTGTGTGTTTATGTGTTTGGTTTGTTGTTGCTACAGGTCTATGTGAGACTGGATTTGTGATGTGAGCTCAGCCTCCAGTTTAGCAATATAGTTGCATCTCTCACATATATTTGAGCTTGTTTGGAGGAGGAGAGGGTTGTCTGTCTACATAAGGCAGTTGTAACACTGCCTTAGAATTCCCATATTAACCAGCTGGACTGGAGAGTACACATGAAACTGACCTTTGGACATGTCAGGATATTTATGATTTTTACTTTTGACTGATCAAGGAGGATCAGTTAAGTATTTAGAAGAGTATAAGGGAGGATTTAGTGCTTTAAATTTCATTTAAGTGCAAGTGAGAGGCTATAAAGTGAGAATAGAGTGCTTCTTTTGAGATACAGATCAGTTCCAAGGGAAAAAGTGAAGAGCAGACTTTGTGGAGCTGGTAATAGTTTAAACCTGATTAGGCGGCGCTGCGCTATGCGCAAAATCGCGCAAAGCCATGCTAAAGCGGATTTTTAAACAGGGGACATGAAAGAGCTAGGAATTAGCCCAAAATGGCCAATAAACAACAAGATCTTGTGCTGAGGTCACTCCTCCAGGGACAGATAGGCTGCTCAAAGCTCCCCACTCCCACTGGTGAACAAAGATGTTTCCTTCTATCCAAGTAAGGAAATGGGCAACACAGGAACTATTCTAAAGTCCAGAATACAGCAGTACCTGTATTAGGGACTATTCTAGGTCAGGAAAGGTGGGAAAACAAGGAATTTTTTTTTCTTTTTTTAAACAGGCAACAGAGAATGCACAGAAAATACTTTACACAGGCTAGCGCACTTGAGTGGGCAGCCTCAACAGTTAAATCAACAAAAAGACAAACTGTAAAGTGCAGGTATAAATTAAATGCAAAAACAAGCTTAAATCTAGCAAAAGAGCAGTTATTACTCGCTTTTCGGCAGGAACAGACAGTCGCAAGGGTAAAGGCAGTAAAAGGTAGTTAAAATCTGGTAGCAGTCACTCTTTATCGTCTCTCTGCTGCTAGCACCACTCTGCAGGACCACGAGGAGCTTGCTGAGTCAGAAACAAGCGCAAAAACTGCACCAAAGCGGGTTTTTAAACAGGGGACTTGAAAGAGCTAGGAATTAGCCCAAAACGGCCAATAAACAACAAGATCTTGTGCTGAGGTCACTCCTCCAGGGACAGATAGGCTGCTCAAAGCTCCCACTCCCACTGGTGAACAAAGAAGCTTCCTTCTATCCAAGTAAGGAAATGGGCAACACAGGAACTATTCTAAAGTCCAGAATACAGCAATACCTGTATTAGGGACTATTCTAGGTCAGGAAAGGTGGGAAAACAAGGATATTTTTTTTTCTTTTTTAAACAGGCAACAGAGAATGCACAGAAAATACTTTACACAGGCTAGCGCACTTGAGTGGGCAGCCTCAACAGTTAAATCAACAAAAAAGACAAACTTTAAAGTGCAGGTATAAATTAAATGCAAAAACAAGCTTAAATCTAGCAAAAGAGCAGTTATTACTCTCTTTTCGGCGAGAACAGACAGTTGCAAGGGTAAAGGCAGTAAAAGGTACTTAAAATCTGGTAGCAGTCACTCCTTATCATCTCTCTGCTGCTAGCACCGCTCTGCAGGACCAAGAGGAGCTTGCTGAGTTGGAAACAAGCGCAGAAACCACGCCAAAGTGGGTTTTTAAACAGTGGACTTGAAAGAGCTAGGAATTAGCCCAAAACAGCCAATAAACAACAAGATCTTGTGCTGAGGTCACTCCTCCAGGGACAGATAGGCTGCTCAAAGCTCCCACTCCCACTGGTGAACAAAGAAGCTTCCTTCTATCCAAGTAAGGAAATGGGCAACACAGGAACTATTCTAAAGTCCAGAATACAGCAGTACCTGTATTAGGGACTATTCTAGGTCAGGAAAGGTGGGAAAACAAAGATTTTTTTTGTTTTTTTTTCTTTTTTTAAACAGGCAACAGAGAATGCACAGAAAATACTTTATACAGGCTAGCGCACTTGAGTGGGCAGCCTCAACAGTTAAATCAACAAAAAGACAAACTTTAAAGTGCAGGTATAAATTAAATGCCAAAACAAGCTTAAATCTAGCAAAAGAACAGTTATTATTCGCTTTTCGGTGAGAACAGACAGTCGCAAGGGTAAAGGCAGTAAAATGTAGTTAAAATCTGGTAGCAGTCACTATTTATCGTCTCTCTGCTGCTAGCACCGCTCTGCAGGACCACGAGGCGCTTGCTGAGTCAGAAACAAGCGCAGAAACCGCACCAAAGCGGGTTTTTAAACAGCGGACTTGAAAGAGCTAGGAATTAGCCCAAAACGGCCAATAAACAACAAGATCTTGTGCTGAGGTCACTCCTCCAGGGACAGATAGGCTGCTCAAAGCTCCCCATTCCCACTGGTGAACAAAGAAGCTTCCTTCTATCCAAGTAAGGAAATGGGCAACACAGGAACTATTCTAAAGTCCAGAATACAGCAGTACCTGTATTAGGGACTATTCTAGGTCAGGAAAGGTGGGAAAACAAGGATATTTTTTTTTTCTTTTTTTAAACAGGCAACAGAAAATGCACAGAAAATACTTTACACAGGCTAGCGCACTTGAGTGGGCAGCCTCAACAGTTAAATCAACAAAAAGACAAACTTTAAAGTGCATGTATAATTTAAATGCAAAAACAAGCTTAAATCTAGCAAAAGAGCAGTTGTACCTTTAAGAAGCATTTCAAGGACAGTATGTGCATATAAATAGCAAGCACGTGCTAGCTTCAGTGCCATTTTGAGAGTGCAGCCAGAGAGTGAGCATGTATGAGTGTGATAGCTAGTTTGTTTATAAGTTTATAAACAACATCCTATGCATACAGTTGATGAAGTCACAACCCTAATACCGAATGACACAGTTTTTTCTGCATGCAGAATGCATTTTGGATGCAAAGAGTTCATTCTGGCAACTGATGCTTGATCACAAATCTTCACTACTGACTACTTTCAGAACCCCATTTAGAAGATATAGATTTCTCAGGATGCCATTTGGAATAAATTCTGCAAGTGAAGTCTTTCAGTGTGCAATGGAGCAATTTGTTTCAGGTTTTCCTTGTGCCATAATAGTAGATGATTTATTGGTTGGAGGCAATGGTGAATCAGAGCAAGACAGAAACCTTAGGAAAGTTCTAGACAAAGCACATGAAGTGAACTTAAAGCTCAATCCTCTGAATTGCAAATTCAGATTACCAGACATTACATATGCAGGTTATTTATTTACTAGCACTGGCTTGCGACCAGACCCATCCAAGCAAGCAGCTATTCTACAGATGCCAGCACCAGATAATGTTCAAGCTCTACAACATTTTCTTGGAATGGTCAATTATTTAGGCATGTTTATACCAGACTTCAGTGAGTTGACAGTGCCTTTGAGAGAGCTGATGTGCAAAAATGTTACATGGTCTTGGTTGGAACAAGACCGAAGAGCATTTGAAGACCTTAAGCAGAAAAATTGCAACCCCACCTACATTAAGATACTATGATGTCAATAAACCAGTAATTCTTTCTTGTGATGCTTCAAAATTTGGTCTTAGTACAGTTATTCTTCAACAGGGCAGACCAGTAGCCTATGCATCTAGAACTCTTATCCAAACTGAAATGCAATGTGCTCAAATTGAGAAAGAACTTTTGGCAATAGTATTTGCAGATTCAAAGTTTCATGATTATATCTATTGTCAAGCTATTCAAATTGAAACTGATCTCCAAACCTCTAGTCACTATTTTTAAAGAAGCCTAAGCATTCAGCTCCAGTGAGATTACAAAGAATGATGCTCAAATTGCAAAAGTACAACTTCAAAATGGTCTATACAAAAGGGAAACTTTTTTATCTGGCTGATAAGTTATCCAGATCACCCAGAAATATGACAGAACAACTTAATGCAGAGAATTTTTACTTTGATGTCATGGAAGTGCATACTTTTTCTACCACAAGACTTGATGAGCTGAGAAATCATACAAAGACTGATTCAATTTTGCAAATGCTCAACCGCTACTTCTATGATGGATGGCCGTCAAAGCAATCTAGTGTACAACCTGAAATGCAAACTTATTTTCCTTATAGAGATGATATGTTGATGGAAGATGGTATTATTTTCAAAGGTCCTAAAATTCTTGTTCCTGCTTCCTTACAACGTGAATATATCCAGATCTTGCATCCTGGTCACCCAGGTTTCGAATCTACCAAAAGAAGGTTGAGAGGACTAGTATTTTGGCCCTCTCTAGTAAAAGACATTGATAAAGTACTTTTGTCTTTTTCAGTATGCAATATTACTAAACAGCATTTGCAAAAAGAACCACTTCAGCTAACTCAATTTCCTGAACTACCTTGGTCAACAGTAGCCACTGATATATTCAAGTGAAATGATCAGCATTACTTAGCATTGGTAGACTCTTATTCGAATTGATTTAAGATTGATTTACTACCTAATCTAACATCCACTGCTGTTATCACCAAGTTGGAACATAATTTCTCAGTCCATGGTAGTCCACATAAAGTTATTTCTGACAATGGTACCCAATTTACCAGTCAATTGTTTCAGAAATTTGCAAAAGAATGGGACTTTGTACATGTTATTAGTAGTCCTGAATATCCACAGTCAAATGGACTAGCTGAACATGCAGTACAGAGTGCAAAGCAATTATTAGAGAGGTCAAAGCATGATAATACTGATGTCTTTTTGAATTTACTCAATCTCAGAAACATACCCCGTGATGACATACTTGGCTCACCTGCTCAGAGACTTCTGTCTAGGCAAACCAGTACAACATTGCCTATCAGTTCCAGTTTGTTGAGGCCTAAAGCAAAGAACAACAGAACAATTACAGCCCAACTATTCAGAAAGCGTTCTTTCCAGAAGTCCAGTTATGATAAATCAAGCAACTTTCTTCATCCATTGAAAGAAGGAGAGACAGTGAGTATACAAACGGCGAAAGGTTTCGACCAAATTGGTCAAGAAACAAGTATATGTGCTGAGCCGAGATCCTATTTCGTAGAATCGAAGGGTGTGGAGTACAGGAGAAACCACAGACATATTCTTCCTGTATCAGAATGAATATCGCATCATTGTTCCTGTGATGTAGACTCTAGATCTTAGAGAAGTCCAGATAATGTTCCTGTTGCAGAATGTGTCTTAACTTCTACTTCCATTACTGATGATGTTCTTAATGTCCCCAAAGTTGAACATTCAGCAGAGACAGTCCCATTTGCTAGACCTAGTTCTAATTTCTATGTCAAACAATTTTGTCATATTTCCAGACCTAGTGTGAAATACACAGCAAAAGCAAAGCAATGTATTTTGGCATTTCCCACTTAGGGGTCGCCACAGTGGATTACCAATCAGCTTATGATTGACAGTGGATTTTTACGGTGCCAAGTTGGACATAATTGTGTATATGTATTTAGTCCTGTATAATTGCATGACAAAAATTATTTGTATCAATTGCATATCAATCAGTATTGCATGACCCATTTCTCAAAGAGGAAGGATGTAGGATAGTGTGTGTGTTGTACCCTTAAGAAGCATTTCAAGGACAGCACGTGCATATAAAAGCAAGCATGTGCTAGCTTTGGTCCCATTTTGAGAGTGCAGCCAGAGCGGGAGCATGTATGAGTGCTATTTCTAGTTGGTTTATAAGTTTATCTAAGTTAAAGTTATTAAGCCTCAATCCTAATGTGTTTGTACATAATAAAGCTGCTTGAACAGAACCCACGAATCCTCGTCTGTTTTGTACTGACTGGACGAGCGACACTTACCTCTTTTTTTTTCATGGAGCTATATGCTATTCATATTGAGGGTGAATTTATGCAGAGCTGGATCATGGTCAAGTTGGACCCTAGTAAGGGTAATAAACCAACCCCCCTTCCCCCGCACAGATATTCCTCTGATACTAATTGGATATCTCTCCTCAGTTGCCATAAACATTGTTCAAGCCTGTCAGTGTGCTTACTATTTTCTTCTTTACTTCTACGGTTACAGATATTTTGATTTAATTTAAAACTTTTATTTAAAATTTCGTAGCACAAAAAGTGATAGCCATTTGCTACATAAAACAATACAGTTTCACATTGAAAATAGACTACACACGTGCAACAGTGAACTTCTCTGCTCTTGAAACTCATATTCATTGAAACTGCATTGAAATCTAAATTCATAAAAATGTATCTGGCCAGTGGTGGATTAGGATTTAGGAGTATCTTTGGGCTGTTTTCAAACCATGGGCCTCTTGGACTCACTTTTAGCGCCATGCATAAATGCATATGTTCTTTTATTCACCTTCCTGATTATACTGAAATTAAACAAAGAGTTAGAAGGTCACACTGAATAACCAATCAGAAAAAAAACTAAATGAAAACTCCAGGCAAGGTAGAACTTCCAATGAGTGACCTCCCTCCCAAACCTCCTGTAACAGAGGCACATGGGATATATGCAAATGACCCTTATGAACATCAGGTGTTTCAGCTGTAACAGAGGCACATGGGATATATGCAAATGACCCTTATGAACATCAGGTGTTTCAGATGTAACAGAGGCACATGTGATATATGCAAATGACCCTTATGAACATCAGGTGTTTCAGCTGTAACAGAGGCACATGGGATATATGCAAATGACCCTTATGAACATCCCGTGGTGGTGGTGCTGCGGTAGCATTGTCGCCTCACAGTAAGACGCTGTCCGGTTCAATTCTCAGCTAGAGTGTCTTCTGCATTGAGACATGCGTGAATGGGTGTACCTTTGTTGAAGGTTGTACATCAGGGCTGGTAACTCGGCACATAAAATTCAACTACCAATCATTAGTGGACTGGAGTTCCGCTGTGGCGACCCCTAACCAGGAAAAGCCGAAAGACACAACAACAACCCTTATGAACATCAGAAACACCTGTGCCATTGATAGGCAATAGAAAATGGCTGGCAAATCAACAACAGGCCTGTAGCTATTAGGCATCTCATCAAAAGGATGGCATACTTGAGTGCAGCACCCTCCTTCCCTTATTCTGCACTGTAGTGTCAGCAACTGATCTACCTGGCAGAACCGACAGCCTTCTGCAAGAAAAGAAAGTGTGCTACCTGTTGCACCACTGAGACTAACTACAAGCAGGAAACCTATGAAACACTGCGATGGACATTGACAGACTGCCATTCTCAGAGATCTACAAAAAAATTTAAAATAAATAAATACATAAAATATAATTAAAGGAGACCTAGCAGTTGGTGTGGAGGATTAAGACACATGCCTATTAGTAATTAAGGTCCAGGGTTTGACTCTGAGCAAAGTCAATTAACAAGACAGTGCTCTTAACTGAGGCATACACACCACACACACCACACACACACACACACACACACACACACACACACACACACACACACACACACACACACACACACACAGAGCAAAGCAATCGGCACTCACTGTGATCCTGGCTAAAATGGTATAGAGATCTGCATTCACTGTGACCGTGGTTGGAATGGCATAGCAATCTGCACCCACTATGACCCTGGCTAGAACGGTATAGCAATCTGCACTCACTGAGACCCTGATTGGAATGGCATAGCAATCTGCACTCACTGTGATCTTGGCTGGAGAGGCATAGCAGTCTCCCTTTCATTACTCTCTAAGATGTGCTGTTGTAATGGAAAAGCATAGCAATCCCTTTCATTTATTTCTGCTTTCTGACAGGCGCTACTGTAAGTCTACAGCTACTCAAATCTGGTCGGGAAGTATCTTTAAAAAAAAGTAAAATTTTGGTCAAGTACTTTGTCATGAATGCTCTCTAAACAAAGTGTGGAGTACCTTCTTCTGAGTCGGCAAAGTGTCGCCGGGTTAAGAGTAGTACATCTTTCTATGGTCATATGTGGCTGTGTCAGCAGCACTGTCATACATGACAAATGTCGACTAGGAGATAAAAAGGTTATCTTATCTTGCAAAAGTATAGTAGCTACTGAATGTGGAACTCGCAATTTTAATGGGTGAAACAAAACTAATGATGCTGAGGCTTGCACTGCCATGGCGGCTGCCACTACAGCTTGAACACAATGCGGCAATGCCCTTGCAACAGGATCTAATCTGGAGGTATAAAAAGCTATCAGTCTCTGTTTATCCCCATGTACTTGTACCAGTACTGAAGTCATATATCCTTCCTTACAATCAACCATTTGTACAAACTGCTTAGAATAGTTCAGAAAACCCAAAACAGAGGATCCTGCTATCAATTGCTTAATTCTATTAAATGCTTGTATTGCCTTATCTGTCCACTGTATATTACTTTTAGCTGCCATGGGAGTGTCATAGATCAGTGCGGTCAATGGCCCTACTTCTTCAGCATAATTAGGAATCCAACTTCTACAAAAATTAGCCACACCTAAAAACGACATCATCTTCCGCTTAGTCGTAGGCATAGGTGCTTCAAGAATTGCTTGTTTTCTTTTATTTTCCAATTGTCTACCTTCCTGCGAGATTAAATAACCCAAGTACTTTACTTGTGCTTTCCACAATTGTAACTTCTCTTTATTTACTTTATGTCCTTGCTCAGCTAAAAACTAAGAAGGGCTAGGGTATCCTTTTTACAACTTTCCTGCGTGGGTGAGGCCAATAAAATATCATCTACATACAACAGAACCTGGCTTCCCTCTGGGGGAACAAACTGAGCTAAATTTGCAGCCATTTCTTGTGCGAATATTGTCGGACTCTCACAATAACCCTGTGGCAATCTGGTGTATGTGTATCTTTTACCTTGGAAAGTGAATGTAAACCAAAATCTACTCTCCTTGTGTAGTGGTATGGAGAAAAAGGCATTGCTTATATCTATGACAGAAAAATATCTGTGTTGAGGTAGTAAATCATTAAGTAATGTATAGGGGTCAGGGACCACCGGTGCTTTTGGGATCACAGCTGAATTAACTGCTTGTAAATCCTGAACCAACCTCCATGACCCATCCGGTTTCTTTACAGGAAACAACGGAGTATTGCAGGGTGAATCTGGGCATTCAACAAGAATTCCTACCTGGTTTAGCTGTTCAATAACTGGTTTAATTCCCTCCTCTGCTTGCTTACTTAGTTGATATTGGTGCTTATGAGGTCTAAAACCTGACTTTGCAGTTATACAAACTTCACCTGCTGTTTTCATTAATCCTACATCTCCTTTACCTTTTGACAGGGCAAGGCACTTAACGCACTATCTTCCTCTTGAGTTAGGAGGATTTGTCATGCCATTTCTGTTTTGTCATCCCTGAGGTGCACACTTGGTCGTGCCCAAGTTACCCAATTTAATCTTAGTACCTGGATCTGTTGATCTTTCAACTGACTTTCAGACATTATGTTCCAAATCGTTACCTTTTTCGCCAAATCTACCCAATGTGTCCCCACTGCTTTAGTAACTGAGGTATGTGGGCTATAACTTGAGCGATATAAAGAACTCATTTCCTTAATCAAAGTACAGGTTACTACTGTATTACCTTGCATATCCCAAAACATATCATTCAAAATTATCCTTGCACACTTGTGCTTAAAGAATTCTTTTTCAAATTCTTTATCCGGACCAGGGGCCTTATAGAACATTGTACAATGTAAGTGCGCCGCAACCTGCGGTGACCCGCTCCTAGATTTACTTAGAGCTAGATTGATCAACTCTGTATCAACCCTCCCCAGGCCGTCTGAAATCAAGTCTAGGCTATACCAGTAAAACAAGTCTTGTACTCCCTGTACTACTAAGCCATCCGCTAACCTTTTTGCCTCAATACCTTTAGGTGTGGGAATTGCCGCTATTCCAAACACATGCATCAAATCTCTTCCCAGCAAATTAACTGGACAAACTTTTGATATAATTACCCTACACCTAACAGTTTGGTTTGTTTGCGGATCTGTGAACAGTAGAGGATGAAACAGTGGTTCTTTATAGATTTTCCCGTTTGCCGCTTTCACAAGGACAAACCCATCTGTTTCGCAGTTCGGAGGCAGAACTGCTGGACCCAAAAGTGTACGCAATGCACCTGAATCACATAACTCCACTTTTTGTCCCTCAACCAAAAACTCTATCATGGGTTTCTGATCTAGATGCATAGCAATACCCAAATTTGCCAGGTTTATGACTTCACAGTCACAATCCCGCCCTTCCATTAGAGTGTTCTGACATTCATCGTAGAGAGTGTCTGCCTCTTCATTATCCCCATAATGAAGATGGCGCCTTTCTTTACTATCATATAGTCATGCGGAGCCCTTGTTCGTAAGCTGTGGGGGATGTTGCCACTCTTCACAGTCGGCAGCGAAATGCCCACGTCTACCGCATTTAAAACATTCTCCATGTTTTAACCTTTCCCTATAGGCTGAATGTCCACCCGGTTCATTTAACGTGTCCCATTGCGGGCCCCCACTTTTTTTACGCCACCACGGTGCCCTTGCCCCCTTTGGTCCTGTACTAGGAATATCCCACCATCATCCCCTACTGCTAACATTTGTACTTTCTTTTTCTTTTTTAGATTAAAATGTCACTCAGCATGCCGTGCATATTCAAACAAAGGTTGCAGTCTACATGTTCTATGATCTAAAACTACTTATCGTAGCCTTACAACCTTTAAGAAAAGCATTTTTCAATTGCTGTTCATACGGACTATCATTAGTCTGATCCTGTGGAATCATCATTCCACAATGGTTATTGAACACTTCTGTCAATCTTACAATATAATGATCCACAGATTCATCATAATTTTGGATGCACTGATTTATTACTGTCCAATCTGCTCTTGGACGCCACTTATCAGAAATTCTCTTTAACAGATCAGTGACTCGTGTGTCTAACACCCCAGAATTATGCTTTAATGTAGTGCCGTCATCTGCCTTACATGTCCAAGTACCACAAACTAAGTGCCAATCTGGACCTAAGATTTGTCGCACTACTTGTTCTACTTCTAAACCATTTAGATGATAACTTAAACGCATACCAACTATGTCCTCAGAAAACTTTTGAAAATTAACCTTGGGATGAGGAATACCATCCGTAGCTCATTTTATATCCTCTCTAGCCCAGGGACGATAAACTAAAATAGTTGGTTCTTGTCCAACATCTCCTGCTTGTGGGTTTGCAACTTGTATTAAGGGAAGAGCTTCTGAATGGTCAGAAAGTTTAATAGCCCAACGTCCTTGCCCTGCTGGTCCTGACCTTAACTGCATAGGTTGGTCTACCTGTTGCAAAGCAACCTTAGGTACTACGGGAATTTGTGAGTAAATTGGAGGGGTCACAACATTTCCTTGAGCAGCTAATAACCCACCCTGCTGTACAGATCCCGCATCTTCAGACTGATATTGAAGAGGTTCCCCCGGTATGGCAGCAGCAATTTCACCATACGGTGGGGCGGTTGCCTGCCTTTGTACTGCACAAACTGTATGCTCATCCTCCTTATCTAAAAATAAAGCTACTTTTTCACTTGGCACCAGTGATCCCTTTTGATTTATTTTCTCTTTTTCCTGACACTGTTTTTCTCTTATAGCTCGTTTATTTGCTTCTTCTAACCATTTTTGTGCTTGGGGAAATCCCAATTGTCTTTGCTTTTTAGTTCTAATTCCTGCATCTCTTTTCAAATCTTTAACCAATTTTGCACAGGCATTCTTATTCAGTGTACCATCAAAATCATATTTCAACTTCCACTTCTTCAAAAATCTAACATTATTTTTGTTTAAACTTTTCATATACTTAGCATCAACATTTATAGTTTCATAGTTCATAGTTTCATAGTAGTGTACTAGGCTATCTGCCCGGGGGCATTTATAAGCCTAGCCAACAGTGATGTGGCTTCCGCCACCCCGTATTATATAGTTGCGCCTCTCTAGTAGTGACACATGTGGGACCCCATTATTAGTAAACTATACCTCTGTCTAGTAGTGACACTGAGGTGACTCCTGGGGTAAACTTGCGATCTCCCATCCATGCATCGAGATTTTTCTTGAACAGTGCCAATGAAGGGCTCTGTCTCACATGAACTGGGATTTTGTTCCAGAGTACGGGTAACCTCTGTATTATGAATCTATCCCTCCAGCATGTCCTATTCATATTTGTGCAGAGGTTGAAATCTTTAGCTCGCGTGGTTCTGGTGGATTTGGATTTTTTGAGATGGAGCATGTCCATCAGTTCTTGGTTGGACATGGCCCTATATGTTAGGCACAAATCACCTCTGAGCAGGCGGTATGCTACTGAATAGAGCTGGAGTTTCTTTAATCTAGCTGGATAAGGCATATGTTTGAGACCTATGATCCTCTTGGTGAGGTACTTCTGGGGTCTTTCCAGTTGTTGCATGTGCGGGTGAGATACATCCCAAATGGAGCATTATATTCAATCATGGGCCTGACAAGGAGGAATATAGAGGTACAATGACCTCCTTTGATCTGGATGAGAATCCTTCATGATGAGATGGGCAAGGTAGAATGTCTTTCTGACCACTTTGGCAACATGGTTGTCAAAGGAGACGTCACTATCGACTTGAGTCCCCAGGTCTCTGATTACTGCTTCCACTCAGTGGGTTATTGTCTACGTGATAATTTGTGGGTACTTTGTTTTTCCCAAAGGGATGACTATACATTTTGGCGTTAAGTTTGAGGCCATGATTCCGCACCAGTTGTCCGTTTCAGTGAGACCTTTCTGTAGGATGTGTGTGTCAGCAGGTGAATCAACAATGGCACCCAGTTTGCAGTCATCTGCAAACTTTGTCAGCCATAATCCTCCCATATTTGCTTTCACAGCTGAGAAGTAAATGGCGAATAAGAGTGGTCCCAAGACTGAGCCCTGTGGGACACCACTCGTGACTGGTTTTGAGTCTGACATGGCTCCAGCAATTTTGACCTTATGGGTTCTGTTTTTTAGCCAGTTTGCTACCCATCTTGTGACATATGGATTTACATTTAGGCTGCTGAGCTTGTCTATGATGCCAGAGTGTGGTATCATGTCAAAGGCTTTAGCCAAGTCCAAGTAGGCAGTGTGGACAGCCTTGCCCTCGTCGATGGCACTAGTGACGGTCTCGAAGAAGTCAACCAGGTTTAAGAGGCAGGATCTGCCTTTTACAAAACGGAACTGGGTGGGATCAAGGGTCTGCAGATCCCCAATGTCGCCATTTATGAGTTCCATGATGATTCTTTCCATAGCCTTGCAGACCAGGCTGGTCAGACTTATGGGGCGGTAGTTACCAGGGTCAGTAGAATTTACCCCTTTGTGGAGTGGGACCACTGTTGCTGTGCGCCAGTGTTCAGGTACATATCCTGTAGTGAGGCTAAGATTGAACAGCGTTCCTAGGTGCGGGTTTAGTTCATCTTGAAGTTCACGTAACACGCAACCGGGGATACCATCGGGTCCCATAGATGCTGTGTTTTGTTTTGTTGAGTGCTGATTTCACCTGTATGTCTGTGATGACAGGTAGGTTACATTCAGCAGGGATAATTACTTCATCTTTAGGGGTGAGGGAGGGAGAATTTGCACTGAACCTATCTGCCAGAATATTGGCAATGTCGGTAGGGTCAGTGAATTTTTTGTCATTGTGTACTAACTCAGAGCATATCTGAGAATTTCCTCCCAAGGTTCTGACATAATTGAAGAAGGCCTTGTGATTGTCTTTGGTATCCTTGGCAATCTTTCTCTCAAAGTTTGCTTTAGATGTTTTTATGAGAGAACGTAGTTTTTTACTTGTGCTGATCAGGAAGCCTTTCCTTGTGGGATTTGGCTTTGTCCTGCAGTAGCTTCCTTCTTTTGTTGTACAGTTTGTTTATAGCTGGGGTCCACCAAACCGGCTTTTCCTTGGTGGAGAGGGTCTGGTTTTAGTTGGGATTGCTTGATCCATGCATTCTTGGAGATGTCCGTAGAAGGCTTTTGTGAAGGATTCAGCATTTTGGGATGTAGTTTCCATTAACCCAGTAGGCTTAAAGGATATCATTTCTGACTTAAGGAGCGCAAAGTCAGCTTTTGAAAAGTTTTTCACTGTAGTCTTT
Organism: Protopterus annectens; assembly: GCF_019279795.1. Taxonomy (NCBI): domain Eukaryota; kingdom Metazoa; phylum Chordata; order Ceratodontiformes; family Protopteridae; genus Protopterus; species Protopterus annectens. Next base: position 290,709,565 of record NC_056733.1, read on the forward strand.
TGTTCTGGGGTGGGGTGGGATATGTACATCCAACGTGATCAGTTTATGATCAGATCTTACTAGTGAGGGGTTTATATCTGGTGCGGAGCATTTGGACCCCATGTTTGTGATAATCAGGTCAAGTATATTATCTCTCCTCGTAGGAGAAGTGACCAGTTGCTCCATAGCATTTGAGTTAATGAATTCCAGGAATCTTTGGGCTAGGGTGTTAGGGCTAGAATAGTGGGCCCAGTCTATGTTAGTAGTTGAAGTCACCCAATATGATGGTGTTTGGTGTGACATTCATATCCTCCAGTGTTTTCAGGAATGCTTGATGGGATTCCTGGGATTGGGAGGGTGTTCTATAACATGCGACCAGTTGTATGGCAGTTTTGCCTATGGTGAGTAAACTTGTATGGTTTCTGATGCTTCATGGTAGCCACTAATCGAGAGGTGTAGGTGTCCTTATGAAAATGGACACTCCCCTCCTTTGTGGTTCGGCCTGGAACTGGAGGCCGAAAAGCATGATATGAGGTATAGCCTGGTAGTGCTGGAGTGCTCTCAGGAGCCTTGAACCAGGTTTCAGTTACTGCACAGACATCGATGTTCTCCATACTGAGAAGTGCTTCGAAAGTGCCTGCATCTTGAGATTTAGACTTCTGGCGTTGAGCAGCATTACCCTTAATTTTTCCATTTTGTTTTTTATGGAGGTTGATTTGTCTTTTGAGCATTGCCTAAAAAGGCACTATGGGGTGGCAAGAGCCTTGGCCAGTATCCGGAAGCCCAGTGGTGACAGGTGCAAGCCATCCCTTGCAAAGCAACGTGGCCTGTCCAGCATGTCATCCCAGGCTGACAGACATTGGATCCCCCTAGAATGACACCAGTGATTAAGCCAATTGTTAAACTGATCATTTTGTCTTTGTACTGAGGCATCATTCTTGGTGAAGGCAGGATGCTGCTCAGGGTCAGGGTCATACCAGTCTGGGCTACATAATCGGAGAGCTCCTCAATGTCTCTTTTCATGTAGTCCAGGGAGGTACGTCTCAGGTCATTCACACCAGCATGGACAATGACTGCATCATACTTGTACTTGCTTTGGAGTGACCTGAGTGCGTGTGTAATGTGGCGGATCCTTGCTCCCGATAGGCAGCTCACCGTTACCCTCTCCTTATTCAGCCTGGTAAGTGGAACGTCGGTGTGTCTGACTATAGAATCACCTATTACTAATGTCTCTGGCATAGTGTTTTGCCTTAGGGGCTGTGATTGTGTGACACACCTGTTGCTTGAGGTATGTGTTGTAGGTGTTACGTTTTGTGGGGGTGTATTTCTGGGTGTCTGCTTTGGAGGCCTCTGTTGTTTTGGTAAGTTTTTTATAAGAGCCTCTGAGTATGTCTTTGTGTTCTTATGTGTTTGGTTTGTAGTAGTGGTGGTTTTATGTGTGACCGGTTTTGCTTTGGGTGTGGGTACCTTCTCCTCCTGTCTGGTCTTGCCAATCCTGAGTTGAGAGAGTTCAGCCTCCAGTCTGGCTATATAGTTGCATCTCTCACAAGTATATGTGTTAGTAGGAAGGAGGAGAGGGTTGTCTGTGTACATGAGACAACTGTAACATTGTCTTAAGATTCCCAGATTAACCAGCTGAACAAGAGAGGATGCTAGTGGTCTACCACTCGACATACTAGAATATTATAAGGAGTGCTGTGCCTTTAAGGGAAGTGGGTATTCACAGGGGGTAGTGGATGGCTGTAGTGCTTACTTTAGGATAAGAGTGCTTATTTTATTATAAGAGTGCTTGCAAGAATAGAAGTTCAAAACAAGTGCTAATATATACAGCTAAATAGACTGAGTAGAGCTTCTAAGGGAAAAATTGAAGAGCAGACTTGGCGGAGCTGAAATAGTTTAAACCTGTATAACCACTGCTGCGCTTATGCCAACCACTAAAACGCCCTGAGGCGGATTTTATACAGGGAACTTGAAAGAGCTAGAAATGGTCCAAAGCAACCAATAATTTACAGCTCAAGTGCTGAGGTCACTTCCCCAGGGACAGATAGGCTGCTCAAGGCTTCCCACTCCCACTGGTGAGCTCAGAAACTTCCTTCTATCCAAGTAAGGCAATGGCCAACACAGGAACTACACACAGCCCAGAATACAGCAAAGCCTGTATACTGGTCTTAACTAGTCGAGCAAAGGCGGAAAACAAGGAGTATTTTTTTTTTTTTGTTTTTCAGGAAAGCACACAGAAATGCAATTAAGCAAACAGTAAAATCGATTTACACAGGCTAGCACACTTTAGTGGGCAGCCTCAGCAGTTAAATTAACAAAAAAACAGTATTAATCGACCAGAGTCGACCAAAATGCTACTTTTAAGTGCAGATACTTCAGAAATCAGCAGATAGACACAAAAACAGTTATATCTAGTTAAATGAAAGCCAGAGAGGACAATGCAGATAAAAAAAGCCAAAAAATACTTAAATCTGGAAAGTGGTCACTTCTTTCAGTTCTCTGTTGCCAGGACCCCTCTGCAGGACCACGTGGAGCTCTGCTTGGGTATATAGCCAGAAAAAAACGCCCTGAGGCGGATTTTTATACAGGGAACTTGAAAAGAGCTAGAAATGGTCCAAAGCAACCAATAATTTACAGCTCAAGTGCTGAGGTCACTTCCCCCAGGGACAGATAGGCTGCTCAAGGCTCCCCACTCCCACTGGTGAGCTCAGAAACTTCCTTCTATCCAAGTAAGGCAATGGCCAACACAGGAACTACACACAGCCCAGAATACAGCAAAGCCTGTATACTGGTCTTAACTAGTCGAGCAAAGGCGGAAAACAAGGAGTATTTTTTTTGTTTTTGTTTTTAGGAAAGCACACAGAAATGCAATTAAGCAAACAGTAAAATCGATTTACACAGGCTAGCACACTTTAGTGGGCAGCCTCAACAGTTAAATTAACAAAACACGGTATTAATCGACCAGAGTCGACCAAAATGCTACTTTTAAGTGCAGATACTTCAGAAATCAGCAGATAGACACAAAAACAGTTATATCTAGTTAAATGAAAGCCAGAGAGGACAATGCAGATAAAAAAAGCCAAAAAATACTTAAATCTGAAAGTGGTCGCTTCTTTCAGTTCTCTGTTGCCAGGACCCTCTGCAGGACCACGTGGAGCTCTGCTTGGGTATATAGCCAGAAAAAAACGCCCTGAGGCGGATTTTTATACAGGGAACTTGAAAAGAGCTAGAAATGGTCCAAAGCAACCAATAATTTACAGCTCAAGTGCTGAGGTCACTTCCCCCAGGGACAGATAGGCTGCTCAAGGCTCCCCACTCCCACTGGTGAGCTCAGAAACTTCCTTCTATCCAAGTAAGGCAATGGCCAACACAGGAACTACACACAGCCCAGAATACAGCAAAGCCTGTATACTGGTCTTAACTAGTCGAGCAAAGGCGGGAAAACAAGGAGTATTTTTTTTTTGTTTTTTGTTTTTTCAGGAAAGCACACAGAAATGCAATTAAGCAAACAGTAAAATCGATTTACACAGGCTAGCACACTTTAGTGGGCAGCCTCAGCAGTTAAATTAACAAAAAAACAGTATTAATTGACCAGAGTCGACCAAAATGCTACTTTTAAGTGCAGATACTTCAGAAATCAGCAGATAGACACAAAAACAGTTATATCTAGTTAAATGAAAGCCAGAGAGGACAATGCAGATAAAAAAAGCCAAAAAATATTAAACAGGCATCACTCTCACATTTGCAGCAACTTGAACCCATGTTTTCCTAGATTTCTTATTTTAGGACTGTATATTTTAGGACTGCATCAAAATTATTTTTACAGAGCTTATTACAAAATGGGGCTATCTTAACGGGGATCCTAACAAAATAACAAGTAATCCTAACAAAATAATAAGTAATCCTAACAAAAATAATAAGTAATCCTAACAAAATAATCTTAACAATTATTCCTGCCCACCCTTAACTAAAAATAAAAACCCCTGTCGACAAGGTTAAATTAAATTAAAGGAAAATTGTTTTTCATCCTACCTGAACCAGATGAGACTCCGTTTCCCCTTTTGGTTCGGAAACCGTCCCTCAGATAGGGATCAGAGAGCGGCCGGCCTCTTTCCAACGACAAATCAGTCGGAGGGCTTTCCGTCGAGGGAATCTTACTATAACAAACCCTCACCTGCGCAGGTTTTTCGGTCTCTCTGTAGGTCTGATCCTTATCTTCGTAGAGGTTTCCGGTCCGAAGGACCAAAATGTCAGAAGAAAAAATTCAAGCGAGTCACATCTGTTTCAGGTGATGAAAAACTTCTTTATTAGCAGCTAACCAGATTACAGCAGCATGTTGGCCAAGATGATCTCAATCTGATCAGCTTGTTTACTGACATCAACTTTTATACTTTCCTGTCACTAGCCAAAATAGCTTTTGTTACATTTCTAACAGCTGACAGTTGGCTATGAAAAACATCTAGGATCACAATTTACCTCAGAAAAGAATGCTTTACCTCAAAACCACAGCTAGTGTAGAATGTTTACCTCAAAACCACAGTTAGTGTAGAACGTTTACCTCAAAACCATAGTTAGTGTAGAATACTTAGCTCAACAGTGATAGCTGGAATTTTCCAGAGCCTGCCTCAGTATAGAAAACAGAGGTTATTCAAGTTCATAAGCAAACTACATCTATCATAGATAAAGCCCATCTTTAATAAACATGGTTCAATGACCTTTTCTTACCAACACTTCAGCAAATAGCATATTCATTTTGCTAGATGGGAGAAAGAGACAAATAATAGTATGTTTTAAAACTTTTTCTCTTAACAATTACATCATCATGGAGTACATAACAGCAAGATATGACATTATCACATCATCATGGAGTACATAACAGCAAGATATGACATTGTCACATCATCATGGAGTACATAACAGCAAGGCATGACATTATCACATCATTATGGATTAATAGTCGAGTTGCAGTGTATGAAACCAACACTATAACTAATAAAAACATAACTATTTATATTTGAATCAACTAACTTAGAAAAACACTGTAATATTTATCATCATGAATTGATTGCAGTGCATGAAACTAGCAGTATAAATTAGCAGAGACATGAACTGTATGCATTTGGGTCATCTAACTTAGCAGGGCTGTCCATCAGTGTAGCAGATAATACTACTACTTGGATGACTAACTCCTCTTCCATTAGTTCTTCCTGTCATGCCATAATCTAGTTCCAGCAACAAAGTCAATGAGATCCCCAGACAACTAAAAGAGTTGTGCTTCTCCCCAACCCCAAATGTAATATGCCAATGACTCCTCCCAATGAGGGAGCACCTACTGGGACTCCTGTTTCATTTAGTTTATCCTTGTCCATGGACCCATTTATCCTGGATAAACTGGGCAGGCCTTCTATCCCTAGTACTACATTCCTGTAGGTGTAGTTAATGAATTATAACTTTTAATATACTTTTGGAGTATCAGAACAATTGGGAGGGTAAAGGCACGTCTAAGAACTTGTGATCACATTTTTTCCAACTAGTTATATAAATTACAACAAAGCAAAATGAGGAGCCTCTACCCTACTGGTGGGGAGGTACCCTATCAAAAAAAAAAGTCCACGGATGAAGGGTATCTTCAATGGCCATAACCTGCCAATCCACCTAAAAAGCTAATCCTTTAGAAGGTCAAGCTGTCTATACTCCCAAAAATGTGCATCCATCCCCCAGCCTATCTTTGCATCTCCAGCAGAATGCTGGGGCTGTTGGTAGCATTTTGCAACCTTTGAGTGAGTATAAACATATTTGAGGAGACACTGCCACCGAAAAAATGAAACTTTCTTGATTTGGTTGCATATCTGGAAATGCTCATAATGTGTTGCCAAGGGTCCCATGGAATATCTAGCTTAAGATTTCTCTCACACCATTGTCTGTATTTATCCATGGCAGAATGTTTCTGTCTTTAACATGACTCTATATATTTTAGAAATCACCCTCTTAAAAGTGGGGAATTCCAATCAGAGCCCACTAACATTGTTTAATTTTTTTTTTGGTCCGCTTGGGCCTCATGAAACCAGCCCGGCCCCCAGTGCCTCTCATCCACAGCAAGTCTACCAGCCATCCTTCTAACCCTTGCCCCTCAGACTACTGTGGTATTTCCTGGGTTGGACATGGATCCCAAGGGTGTCTTGGGGACTCATCCATCTATGCCTTCATCAGGGGGGGGTGGTGTTCTTCTTAAACGCCCTACCCTCTTTTTCCCATCTCCCCTACCCTCATCAACCTGTCTGAAGGTAACTCCCCTCTTTGGACCACAACTTCCCTTAGGGAGTGTCATCAGTGAGCACCCTCTTTCTCAAGATGGGCACTCTCATCCCTCCCTGCTGCTCCATCAACCATAGTTAGGGACTTATCCTTCTACACCACTGGAGTGGCATCCAGAGTCCACTAACATTTTAAGCCATCTTGGATAATCTGCTTGTGGGATCTGGAAGGTATTTAGCTCAAGGTCTTTTCCTCTAAGGGGCTCATTCACTGAGTGAATCCCTTCCCTCTTACTGACAAAGGTTTGAAACTCATCTGGACTTTTTACACCTTTCATAGACATTAAAAGATTATTTTTGGATAGGGGTTATCCTAGAGATTTACTGGACAAAGCTGCCAGCGAGATTATCTCTAGAAGGGAGAATGATTTTCCTCCCATTTTGGTAAAAGGTTTCACAAAAAGAATGTATACGGCTGGTGTAGGTCCAAGCAAACCTAGGTTTTGTTTGGACATGAGTTTGGACAACAACCAGATTCGTAAAATTATTAACAAGAATTGGAAAGTCATTTTAGGTAATGGTGACATGGTAAATGTATTGGGTGAGGTGCCTTGTTTTGTGTACAAGAAAAATTGTAACATCAAGGATATGTTGGAGAGGGGACATGCTTTCCATTGTTTAGGAGTAAACAACAGAGGTATGCATAAGTGTATGGGATGTAAAGTATGTAGGTAAATCCGCACTGGTTCTTATACTTTTTTGCAACACCTTGATTTCAACATCACTGTTCCAGTTAGACTAGATTGTGGTAGTGAAGGTATTGTCTATTTGGCTATGTGTAGTGGATGTCCGGTGTTCTACGTGGGAATGTCCACTAGAGGTTTGAGTACACGTATTCTTAAACATTTGTATGCTATAAGAACAAAAAATGTCAACGCCTTGTACAAACATTCTACTATGTGCATTAACTGGAAAAAGTTCACCTTCTCGGTTCCTGAGTCAGTGAACAAGGACATCAGGGGAGGTGATTATAGGAACAAAGTAGAACAGAAAGAAGCAGTATGGCAACTGAGATTGGCTTCTTACATGCATCCTGGGCTGAATGACACAGTCAATATAAAATGTTTTTTAAAAAACAGAAAAGTTGATATTAAAAAATAAAGTTTTTACTTAGATGTATTTTTACTGCAAACAGAAGTCTATGGGACTAAGTTAATTGATGGTTCACTTCAATTGAATAATTGTTTTATGAGTTGAACAGCTTGCTATACAATTAATTGTTCACTTGCTGACAGTATTTTAAGTGTGTTTCTGTAGTAGTGAATTGTATTTCTGATGAAGGTGCCTTTGATGAATAGTGAATTAAATCATTTTACACTATAAAACCTGGTGTTCTCCTGATTTATGGTGTTTTTGATCTACATTTTTCTTTGGTATACACTGCTGCTGTTCCTGCTGCCTTTTGTTTTTCTAGATTGAAGGTCAGTTTACATGCCATGGTCCTAGACACACAAAAAACTCTATAACATTGTACTGCATGTGACCAATCACTCTTTTAAATATTTGCACGCATTCTAAGCTTAAGTAGATGTCTCTGTGTAACAATAAAAAGTATAAAAACAAAGGTAGTCGCTGTTGCCCAAAGGTCCAATCCCAGAAATTAATGAAGAATAAAATAAAATGAACAAGGTAGTACCACCAAGGCTCTAAAATCCAGTTTATTCCAACAGTAAAACAGATGGACAAGCGCTTTCACGTGGGATAACCACGCTTCATCAGATCTCAATACAAAATAAAGCACTCAGTTTAAATACTATCACAAATCACTACTAAAACCAATTGATACAAGCTTGTTGTTTGTCTGTCTTTCGGCTTTTTCCCGGTAAGGGGTCGCCACAGTGGAACTCCAGTCCACTAATGATTGGCAGTAGATTTTTACAAAATGTCGAGGTGCCAACTCGACACCCAACCTTCAACGAAGGCATGCCCATTTACACACGCATGTCTTTCGAACGTTACCCAACCGTGGGGAGGACATGCAGACTCCACACAGAAGGCACTCCCAAGCCACGCTGAGAATTGAATGGGAGAACCTCTTGCTGTGAGGTAACAATGCTACCGCCGTACCACCGCAGCATACTGAAACCACCTGTATTAGAGGTACGGCCCTTTAAATAAGTGTTTGCACAATAATTAACTACATAGTAATTGTTTATTGAGGTATTTATGAGTTTTAGCTTGTACTAAAACCAATTGATACAAGCTAAAACTCATAAATACCTCAATAAACAATTACTATGTAGTTAATTATTGTGCAAACACTTATTTAAAGGACCATACCTCTAATACAGGTCTAATACTCACATAACTATTAAAGGAGTACCGCACCCACAGACTCAAAAAACATGTTTAATTCATCATGGCATGATGTTTCCTACACTTTAACAGCACTCTGGGATTACTTACAGGATTTTAAATATTTTTATATGTAATTCCAGGCTTCTATTGAATAATTGTTTATGAGTTTGGGTTTGGGAAGGGCCGATCTTGTCTCCTGAACCTGATTGACTTCTTTGAATCAGTCTCCAGAGCCATGGACAAGGGTAAGGTGGCCCACACAGCCTATCTAGACCTTGCCAAGGCCTTTGACACCATCCCCCACTCTGGAATCATAGATAAACTTACTAAGCTGGGCATCAATCCCTACATCACCCAATAGTTGCTAACTGGCTTACTGATAGAACCTATACTGTAAAAGTAGCCGACTCCAAATCCAGCTCCAGACAACTGACAAGTGGAGTACCTCAGGGTTCAGTCCTGGGACCGCTCTTGTTTGGCATCTACTTCTCTGACGTACAGGGCAACACTAAGGGACTCTGGCTAACAAAGTTCACAGATGACTACAAACTGGGAGTCATTATTGAATCCCCAAATGATGTGGATACTCTACAAAAGGGCCTTATAGAAACATATGCTTGGTGCCAGAGCCATGGGCTCAAGCTCAGTGCCAATAAATGTATAGTTATCCCCTTTGGGAAAAAACATGTATCTGTGAATTACCATATAGGTGGCAGTACACTAAACACCGAAAGTGTGATAAGAGACTTAGGGACACAGGTGGACAGTGGTCTCACCTTCGATAACCACATCGCCACAACAGTCAGGAAATCCTTCTATGTGCACACCTTATCACTAAGGGCTTTTCATCCAGAAAAAAGGAAGTCATTGTCCCACTGTACTCATCCCTCATTAGACCCATTATAGAATACAACGCCCCATTTGGTATGTACCTCTCAAGACATCTGCAACAACTGGAAAGGCCGCAGAAATACCTCACTAAAAGAATCACAGGCCTAAAGCAGATGCCCTACTCTGACCGCCTTAAAAAACTCCAGCTATACTCTGTCGCATATCGTCTACTCAGAGGCGATCTCTGCTTAACATACAAAGTCATGTCAAACCCAGAGCTGTTGGACATGCTACACTTAAAGAAATCCCAATCCCTCAAAGCCACATGCTCCAGGGATCTAAACCTTGTCATCACAATAAACAAAACATGCTGGAGGGATAGGTTCCTGACCCAGAGACTCCCCAGACTCTGGAATAGATTGCCCATACATGTCAAGCAGAGTGCCTCTTTGGCCCTCTTCAAAAGGAACCTTGACGATTGGATGGGAGAAAGAAAATTCAGCCCGGGGATCACGTCAGTCGCCCTGCTAGACAGGGGTCCAGGGAAGTAAATAGTGTGGGAAGAAATAGCCAGGGAATTGTTATGGCTAGGCTTGTATAGGCCCTAGGGCTGATAGCCTAGTACCAACCTATGAACCTATGAACCTGACCACATGGAGGGTAGCATATTGACGTGGTTTGGATAAATCAGGTTGCCATTCAGTATCCCAGAATTAATTGTTTGGCTCAAAAATGTTACATCATGCAGGCCTCCGTTTGCCTAAAGCTCCTGTCATTTCATAGATGTTGCATGCGTACAAAGTACTGAGTAAAATAGAACAGTGTAAGTAACATTCCCTGCTGCTGAATGACTACTTAAAACAGAAAACAGTGCAAATGTCACAGAACACACTCAAAGTGCTGTTTACTGCTGCCTTTTTTTCTAATTTAGTTTAAATGGCACTAATTTGTGAGACCATGAATTACAGTCCATTTACTTCTCCCCTCCCCCGTAACACTTACCTTCCCTAGCTGTCAAAGTCCTGAGGGTAATTTGACCTGGCAATTCCATTGATTGGCAGATCTCAGCAATGTGCTTGTCTCATGTAATTTAATCTTTGCTCTAGCATTTCCTTTGTTAGAGGGGACATTTTTTTTTGCTGCAGTATAGCTATGGCCTTACTTGACTGCATTCACATACAGTTTATGTAGCAACTCCTGTAAGGTCTTGCACCAAGGAGCTGAAGAATAAAACATTTAGACTATGAACCAGTTTAGATCTTTATTAATTTAAGTGTTAAGGTATCACTTCATGCTTCCACCTTGTTAAAAATTGAGATTTACATGTGCAAAGTGTGTTGGTATGCAGTGTTTGCCTACATATGTTTTTACTCCACTGGTTGGTTTGCAAGAAAAACTTTTGCAGTGTCCCTGGATTTCTCTTTGTACGTACAAACCACATTGCTACATTTTCCCCTTCCTTTTTCTTGTGTCCAGAAGTCACTTATCACAAAGTAATTTTTTATTTATTTTTTTTAATAAAGGACATCAAGGTTTGTTTACCTTGAATCAGATAATGGATGCCACTGCAAAGAATCACTTTTGAAATATTTGTGCATGGACAAAATCCCTTACTAAATCTATTGACCAGCCTCCAGTGCAATTGGTGCTATGGCTGTAATATACAGGTGTGTTTGCTCATGCCTTCCAAATATCCCCACCATTACATACCAGTTTTGCAGTTTCGTAACCACACGACATGCCCATACACCTTTATCCATCAATATGCAGCTACTCCGATTCATGTGAGTATGTGAATACATTTCCAGACTTAAGGTGTGGAAGCTGCAATTAATTATTCTAGGTGCTTGTTCAGGTTTCACATGGTGCTTGCTTAGAGCTACTCTCATGTTAAGCCACTACTAATATGTTGCACTGCCACCTCTGATACCAGGGTAATGTTTTAATCTTTCTATTCCCACAGTGCACACTAGCAGTATCTGGTGCAAATACAACAGAGGAGTATGCAAGTTATACACAGCAGCATGAAAATTACAGAACCAACTGATATTGCCAACATCCAGGCAGATAGGTTCAGTGCCACCCTAACCTGCTTCTCACCCCCTAAAGGGCCCATATCTATACAGGAAGAATGCTTGGTTGCAGTAATCACAACTAAAGCCAAAAACACAGCATCCATGGGACCAGACAACATCCCAGGCTGCATTTTACATGAAATTCAGAACGAACTGCTTCCCCACATAAGCACCATGTTCAATCATAGCCTCACATCAGGCTTTGTGCCCATTGAATGTTGCACAGCAACACTTATCCCACTCCCACAAAGGGGGAGCCATCATTGACCCCGGGAATTATTAGCCTGGCGAGCCTGGTCAGCATGGCACTCATAAACAAAGACATTGTTAACCTCCAAACTATATACCCCACCCTGTTTGGCTTTGTGAAAGGCAGACCATGCCTCCTGAACCTGATCGACTTCTTTGAGGGTGTCACCAAAGCCGTACATGAGAATAAGGTGGTTCACAGTGCCTATCTGAACCTCGCCAAGACTTTCAACACCATCCCAAATTCTGGAATTACAGCTGAATTTTGTATAAATCTCTATGTCACAAGATGGGTTGCCAACTGGCTCACTGACAGAACCCACACTATAAAAATTGCAGACTCCAAATCTGACTTCAAAGCAGTGGCAAGTGGAGTACCACAGGGTTCTGTCCTGGGACATCTCCTGTTTGGTATCTACTTCTCTGAAGTATAGGCTAATATAGAAGGCCTAGGGCTAATGATATAAATAAAACTTACAGCATACTTAAAAAGTGAAGATGGTAGCATAAATGATGGGTTGCCTAATATCTATGACAGAGATTAACTAAACTTGTTTGTATAATACCATTAAGTAGTGAAAATTATGCCAGACGTAAAAAAAAAAACAACTAAAAACTAACAATTACTGATAATGTAAGTAGCCTAAAATGCAAAATCATGTTCATACTGTCTTAAAGCCAAAATAATTTTAGTCATGGCACAAGGACATCCTTATCATAAGCTACGTACATAAATAATTATGAAAATGCTCCCATCGCAGAGTGTTACAAATTAACCCGGTAACCTTCCTATCTCATGCATTATATAACAATGAAATGTAAAAAATGAACATGAGGATTGTGGGTATATGAGATGTAGACAGTGCTGAAAAGCATTCATCATAACTGCTTAAAAATGATGAAACCACTCCCTACACTGCCCAGATAATGCACCAGCTCTAAATATTGCTATGCATACCAGAACACCAAGCAACGCTATTGCCTTGACCTTTTCCTCTTACTCAGAGTTACAGGGGCCTGCTTAAAAATAACAGTTAAATATGAACACATACATTATAAAGCTTTTCCCTCCTTGTCCTTGTAAGAATTCTTATGTATTGCAATCTTTACATGCTAATCTTCCACCAGAAGTACTGGCTTCAGGAAAAGGCATTTTCCAGTTCACATTAAAAAATGTCCTGCTTGGTCATTCCAAACTTCATTACAATGTATGAACCATCGCATAATATGAAAAATGAGAAGTCAAAAATACATTACACCCATTGGGGACAAGTTAGCACTATAATGCACACAAGGTAACTGCTTCCTACTGCTAAAAGTAAAACAAGCACAGACCATTTCTGCAAAGCAGAAGAGAACATTTCTCCATTTTTTTATGCATATCCTAATTTATCCTTCCCAATTATTCTTCAAAGACTGGTATTTTTATGTCCCGAGAAGCTACCACCTTGCAGAAAGGACAAAAACCAATCAGGAGTGATTATGCACTTTTTATACAATCCTAAACCCTTTCAATTTTTTTGCTGACACAATTTGCTAAGCGTAGCTGTGGTACAACAACAAAACACATGTGGTATGTGGTGGCTAGAGCAGCTCATACCTAAAAATACATAGCGTAACAAGTGTCGTACAACCTGTAAAAGAAACAGTGGAAAACATCCCAGTGAATAATACACTGACCACAACTACAGCCAATAACAAAGAGGAGTCAACAATGACCTCAGGCTGCTTTTACCCAAACAGTACTCAGAGTCCAAACAGGATTGAAGGCTACTATGTAGGTCTCTGGACCGGTCCACGTTTATAAGCAGCAAATATAGTACTAAAATAAAATAAGCAAGATACTGAGGCAATAGTTCTGAGAATATAAGCACTAATACTATTTTCCCCTTCATGTACGATGACTACGTCCTACCCTTCAAGTGAACAAGTGTGCATTCCTTCCATGCACGTGGCCGTTCCCAGGTTCTCACAGAGCCCTCTCCTTAGAGTCACTAAAGTGCAACTCAACTGGGATGCACCACGAAAAGAAAAAAATCACACCAATTCAGTTGCAGCCCTTTCTGCACTATGCCTGGTACTGACTGTTAGTAAAACAAATCAATGGCTGCTAGGAGGTGAGCCCCTGCTTCGAGCACAATAACTTCCACACATACTGCAGCAAGCACAATCGAAGTAAACATACCTCTCAACCTGGAAACATCAAAAATCTGAACAAGGCCCATGCAAAATAGGTACAAATCTGCATGCTGATTAACATCTAATTTGCATACATAATTACATAACCCCACCCACTCTAATGTAATTGTAGGATACCAACTTTCGAACACAAAGTGAAGAACAGACAACCAAAATATGGCACCAGAGTTCCACTGCAGCCATTCCAATGTCCCATTACCTGGCTATCTCGCCCCATTTACCATAAACACTAATGTTGCTTTCTTAATATAATCATCCACTTCTCGTTCTCTATATCCCCTCTGTAAAACATTCTTCTTACATTGTTTTTTAAAATAGATGTTTTAAAGTTACCAATTAAGTCCTTAGTAATCTTAACATCTAAAAAAATCAACAAAATCTTCAGAACAAGTGTAGCTAAACTTTAAAAATGATGTGGTTGAATGTAGGTACTTGGTGAACCTCTGTATCTCTCCTGATGGCCCCTTCCACAAAATAAAAACATCATCCACGAACTGCTTATACACCACAATGTGTTCACAAAACTTATCATTCCTGATGACACTGTGCTAGGTTGGCACAGCTATTGGCATAAGCTGTGCTCATAGCTACGCCAACCTTCTGCAAGACAAAGTCTTCATTAAACATAAAAATATTATTTTCCAAAATTAATTCCAACAAAATGCAAACCAAATTAATCTTACTTGTGCTTCTCTCAATAATAAATATCTAATATTCTCATTACCCCAATCATTGGGGATCACTGTAAAGAGAGAATATACATCTAATGTAATAAAAGTCAAATTCACAGTCTCAAACTCTTTTCTCAACATGAAAAATAAGTAATTCAAAAAGTTTTTTGTTTTTTAAAGCACAGTCCCAACTTTATCAATGACAGGTTGTAGAGTTTTCTTCACATATATCGAAAGCAGTTCTGTGGCTCACCCTCTACTAGACACAATTGGACACACTGGGGACACAACCTGTGTTTATGTACTTTCAGAAGGCCATAGAGCAAAGGTATCATTGGATGTTCAACAGAAAAATATTTGAACAAATCTTCTGTATGTCTCAAGAGGTCAGGATATGTACCTCCATATGTTGGCATTTTTAAAATCCATAGACCTCTTGGAATAACCTTGAAGTGCAATGCTGCTTCTAAATGAAGCCTTTGCCACTGAATCCAATTAAACTTATACAGCTTGTTTTCTAAGTTTCTATAATACATGTTGAAATTGTTCTGTACCTCAGCGTTGTCAACAACAATCTCAGTCTTTTCAAAAGAGCAGTTGATTAACAGATTCACCACAGGTTGTAAACATCTCTGTAACTGTTCAGAATGGATATTCACTGCACCAGGTTTATAGTCCAGTTCAAGTGTAAATCCTTCAGCTATGTCCAACCCGAATCAGCTACACAGAGTAAACAATCCTGCAGTGTGTCCTTTACCAGCCTGTAAGCTTTTTGTGGATTGCATCTTCCTATTATCAAGCTTTTCATATAATTTATGCTTGAATGCAATGACTTTATTGTGTCTGCTGAGTTTTTAGTCTGAAATGTGTAGTTTTTGAAATTTTGTGTTTGAATGTTATGACTTTGTTATGTCTGTAACTTCTCATTGTGACAAACTAATGTGGTGTTTTCATATTTGTGCTAGAATGTTATGACTTTATTATGTCTGTCTAGTTTTTCATTCTGTTAACCATATGTTTCTGGAGCTTTTCTCCCTGGGCCTCCACTGAAAATGGGTACCTCATGACCCAGTCAGACATTCACAGTAAGCAAATGCCAAATAAATAAATAAATGTTAACCCAGCTGGAAGGTACCTACCTATTCTGTTACCACCTCTGTACATGTGATGTTCAAGGATAATCTCCAAACCCTTACTAACTGTCACCACACTTATGTAACTGACCATAATACAGCTACTTATTTACATTCTCTGACTCTCTGTCATCTATCTCTCCCCACTACTACCTCTGTCTCCCTTTTACCTGGACCTCCTCAATACTCCTTTATAATTTGTAACCATCTTCATCCTGTAATTGCTTTACTGTCTCCTACTCAATATGTATTTACAGCTGATTCCATTTGAAAATAACTAGACTCTTACAAGCCTAATATTATCTAATATTTTACTGTATTCTTGTTTTAGCTGTCAAGTTCTCATTAACTGTCATATCATTACTATTCTACGTGCGTTTATTTACTAATCTGTGTATGCACATTTATTATTTTTTGATTAAGTGTCATATCATTGCTATTCTATGTA